>NW_005054298.1:1766239-1800516 GCF_000277835.1 Geospiza fortis | reverse complement strand
TAGCTTTTTCTTGGGAGTTAAAGAAGTGGTAAAGGTCACTCTGATTTATGTTCATACACAGCTCTACTTTTTTCCTTTTCTCTAACACACTGGAAAGGCAAAATTCACTGCTGTGTTAAAACTACTTTCCACTGTGATCTGAATGATTAAGTCCTGCAGGTATGTCTGTATATACACACTTATGAATTCATATTTATCTTTAGGCTTCTAATGAAAAACATACATAATTTAACTGACCACTGCAAGATCTTAATCTACAGGATGGGCATCTGAGGAACTAAAGCTGGGAAATTCATACAGCTCTGGGAGATTCAGCAAAATGTTCAAAGTGTTTTTCACCTTCTCCTGTTGTTAGAACATTCTTAATTAGTGTAATAGTACTGAGTAGCAGGCCCACAAGTTGTCTCAGACCAGTATGAAATTCAACTTTACCTGGTTTATGGTGGGTTTTGGTTTTGTGTGTTTTGTGTTTTGAACAAAAAGTTCTGCTGGGAATCAAGGAAAGGGATATATTTAGGATACACCAGCCCAGAATACATCAGCATAAAAACTTTAAAAACTTTGTGTTGGAACTGGAATGGGCACTTCAACTGCCTAAAATGAATGAAAAATGTTCAGAAGGCTTTGCTTAATGATTGTGAAACAAATGTTGGAGTCTTGGAAGCTGCTGTGTAGTGGTGTTGGAGTGGGCTTTTCTACCATCCCTTGTGATGGCATTTTTGTTCTGGGCACAAAGTGATGTCACTCTGTGTGGGCACCCTCAGCCTTGGTCGTCTTGTCCTTCTCCGCTGAAAATGTCAGGAAGATCTCAACTGGCAGTTTGAAAATTAAACAGATTTCAGTATTGTGCTGAAAAGGCAAAATATGCTGGTTAAATATGAAAGGGTGTATATTTATCTACAGGCGTCAGCTGTGGCATCTTGTGCTGGTTGTGAGAAAATGTTACCCCCAGCTGGTGCAGTAGGACCCTGTTTCTCAGCATATTCTCCCCATTCTGCTGCTCCCAGTATGTGTAAAAACAGCTTGCTGGGGTCTGAATCACGGAAATTTTGGATTTATGGGACCTCCCAGATTCCCATGGTGTCGCTCTTTGTAAGCAGTTTCCCCCAGGAAGGAGGAGAGGAGAGGGGTGATGAGTGAAAGAGGGGAATGTGGAGCCACAGGTGGCCTCAGCATGTGCTCCTTCTGCTTTCTTGAGCCAAAACCCTTGACCAGTCCTATAGCTGGTGTGGGGAAGGCTGTAAAAGCATTAGAAACGGCCCCTCTCACCCCCAGAAATCTCTGAATCTGCAAACATCAATTTCCCACTTTTTTTTGGCATTGATTCTGGATATAAAAATGGAGACCTGAATCCCAGGAGATCAAACCCTTTGTCTGACGAGTGGCTCCATGAAGCCTCGACACAACCTCTGCCAGTTTTCCCAAACTGTGTAACAGGGATAATATTTAACCAGCCCGTGGGGGTGTTGAGTGATTATTGCCTCTGTAGAATTGTGTTTTATTATCACCCCTGTGTCTGTTCCTGGCTGACCTGGGCAGTGTGTCCTTGCCTGCTGTGCTGTGTGACCAGCAAGTGTTGCCAGGTGGCTTCCCGTGTGGCAGGGATGCTGGACAGACTTGGAAGTTGGGGTAATGGAGCATTAGCAAACAAGATGTGCAGGAAGGGAGGTTTCTCACCAAGTTTTGGCTTCATGTGCACCTTAACTTATCTTTCATGGGGAGTAGATGAATTCTGAGGCTGCTGGGAAAATAATAACCCAAAATATCAGATTTTTCTATGAATATTATATTGGTAGAGAAGAGAGCAGGCCAACACTGCCTGAAAGCCACCTCAAAGCCTTCTTTTCCTCTTCTAAACCTGTCCCATTTCAAACTGCATTTAGAAATCTTAACCCAGACTTGAAATTTTTCACAGCATTGCAAATACTCAGTCATTTCTCTTCTTTGACTGCTAAACATGTGTCCTGCAAAAGAAATATGCTGAAGGGGAAGGAGAAAATTTCTTTCCAGTTTAATGCTGTCATCACTCCGTAGCTCAGACTCTGTTGTGCTATGAAAACACAGAGTATAAAGATTTCTGCTAACGAATATGAATTTGACTTCTGCATGCAAGTGATGTTGTTCTTTATGGTGTTTCTTCAGCCTGTTCTGAAGATACTTTTCCAAAAATAACTTCAGGTTTAGAGTGCTTTGAACATGATAGGTTTCATGAAAGGAGATGAGATTCAAGTTCTCCCATTTTATAGAAGGTGAAATTGAGGTATGAGGAGCCACAGCTGGCCAATTTTTCTTTTTTTTTTTATATTATCTGATAACAGAAAAGGGTGTACCTTTGGAAATTAAGCTTGCATGCTGTTTGTATATGAGAAAATATGGATTTACTTGGTCTCCTGCTTAAAATAGGTTCTCCCCCTTTTTTTTTTAACTGCTTCAAATTTGTGAATTTATATTTCTATATATATGATTGCTGTGTATTGTACTTGGCACTTGTTTGGTAAAGTTTGTGTGTAGTATTTTCTGTAGTTTATTGGAGTTCTTTTTTCTGATTTTTCACAATGCATTTAGATACCTAAATAAAACCTATGTAGCTTTACAAAGTCAGACAACTGGTTTAAAGGAAAAGAGAGGGGGAAAATCCACCAAAACATAAGTCTGTGGCAGGTGTAGTTTATAGGATTATCGCTGGATCTTAGCTCAGGGAGGAAAGTTAACCACAAAGACAACAAGCTACAGTGACAAAATGTGTTGTTCCTTTTTTGCAGTGCATGAGTTTAATTTCCAGAAGGGAGTCTCAGTTACCTATTTCAGAACGCTTCACTTGGCCCCAGGTATTTCAGGTAGATTAACAGCCTGATGTACCGTGCCCAGTGGGAAATCAGTGATGCGGTGGTGTTACCTTGGATGCCATAGGTACAAGGTACAAACTTCATATTCCTGTTTTTCTCTTGCCTGCATTCCATCTTCCACCTTTTGGTAAATTTTAAACACACGTTGTTGCAGCTCCAGTGAGGTTATGATTGGGTTTACTTGCAAAAATTAGTGCAAACCAAGGGGAGCAGGTCATTATTTTCAAAACTAGAATGAAGAGTCAAGGAGTTCTTAACTGTTCAAATAATTTTCCTCCTGATTTCTTTTATTAAAATATCCATGAATCAGACATAAAGCAGGAATATAACATGCATTCTGTGTATCTACACATAGATATTAAATATCTTTGCCTTTCCTGTTGCTGTTGTTTGCTTCTTGGCACATGCTTCCCCATGGATGATGATGAAGAAATCACCTGACTGATGGATAATTCTGCACCCTTAGAGCAAAGGGGCGTCTGGAAGTTTCTAGATATGGCCTTCCAACCACAGGCTGGTTTGGTGTCCACGATATAGATGTAAGACTATGAAATTTGAATCTGAGAGTGTGTTTGGACCCGAGTCTGTATGATCCTTGCTCAAGGCATGTTATGGCCTGAGGGTGTTGCTCCCTGTGGGATGGTGAAGGTGGCTTCACCCTACAGGGAAACTAAGGGGTGGAGGGACTCGCATTTTTAGGTGGATTTGGGTAGATAAAGAGTTTGATAGTTTAGGTTGGCAGCCAAAACCCTTGCATAAAATCTGACCAGGGCCTGAGTGACTTCAGCTGGCATGTGGAGCTGCGAACAGGGCGGTCAGTTTGCTTGACCCTGGGCTGGCCAGCTCACTTTCTTTGGCTGTCCCCTCTCTCTCCCCCTTGCCCCTCTGGGCAGCAACTCAACACTGGAAATCACTTTAGAAAGTAACACTCCTAGAAGGATATTTCCATTTAAGTTCATGAGATCAAATGCTGGTTTTGATTACAAAAGAGCAAACCTATTGCCCTCCACGGGGTTGTGTTGATGTAATACAGCCATAAAAGAGCACAATTTGTTTAGCCTAGCAACAACGAAGACTAAGAGGGGTCACGATTGCTCTGTGCTTAAAAAAAAGGGGGATGTAAACACCAAGAAGGGTTGAGTGGTCTCAGTTAAATGACAATATTGGCATGAGAACAAACGAATATTCAAGAGCCATAAATAAAACCAGCCCCAGATTAAGTCTTCAAGATGTTTCAGTTCTGGAAAGAACTTCCCATAGAAGTTATGGGGTTAACAAAGTTAACAGGTTTTGAGATGAAGCTAAGTAGTTTATGAACTGTATTCATGCAGCACTATATGATGAGCTTTCCTGGGATAGCAAGGGACAAGGCTCTAACCCAGAACTGAGCAAGATTTCCTGTGTTTCTATAAGCAAAATTTAGCCAATCTGGCCTGCAGTACTTCCAGTTCAGAAGATGTGTTTATGTGTGCCCCTTTTGCTGAGCATGACTGAGGATGTCCAAGCTGCATTTCCCAAATAAGGTGGTGGATTTGCTTTCTTCAAAACCTGTCATCCTACTTGGATATAGGTGTGCTGTATTTGATGAACTGAAATAATTTGAGCTTTGCCCCTTTCTCTGGAGAGGCAGATGTGTTATCCTGGTATCTCCCTTTGGCAGGACTGCGAAGCTCTGGCTGAGGTTAGGAAGCCATTGCTCCTTGTGTGTGATGGGAGTGACCCCCAGGGTCCTCCATGTGGGGTTGGGGCACCATGTCCACATTTGTGCCCTGTTGGGGACCTGGGAATATATTACAGGCAGTTTCAACTTTAAATTTCCTTGCTCTCTTGGGGGTGAAATATAATCCTTGCCCTCGCTCTAACACATCCTTTGTGGTTTAATTTAAATGGTGATTTTTACCGTGACATGTGATGCTCATCTGCTAACCCTTTCCCCAATATGTTCAATTTAAAGAAGCATCAAATCTTGGAATGCGCCTCTATCTATAGACACAGAAGCGTGGTATGAGGTGGTTTACCTACTTAGGTTGGTACCTAGGAGCTTGTAAACAAATTCATAAATTTGTCATGTTGATTATAGTGTTGGCAAACACAATGGTTGATCATATTATAAATGTTTATCAACACCCGCACTCACCCACCTGCTAAGAGGTGCTACGCTTTAATGAAATTGTTTGAATATCAAGGCTGGTTGCTAAGATACAATGTTCTTGTTACCAGGGATGTGATGCTTACAGATTTCTGTTATCAAATAATGATTAGAGATGTGCTAACCTCAAGGTGCTCGGTGCAGTGGAAGGCTTACTGAGCCACAAATTAGTAAACTGTCTGCCTGAGCAGACACTTACAGAAGGAGCACATGTGCATCAAACTTACCGAGCTGACATTTTTAAAGAAGACAAGATCTGGCAGTGTAAATGTTCCTATAGATGATGAAAGACTGTCATAGGAAATGTTTACATGATCTGTTGCCTAGCACAATGTCTTCGTGCCATTTTCCCTCCCGACGCAGAGCGGTGTTGAAATCACCAAGTCAAATAACTGCTTTGCTCTCGCTCGCTAAAATGTCTCTTGCCACTCGCCTCTTGAAATTACACATTCACAAATTTCTGTTTTCTAAGGGCCACGGAAAGATGGAAACAAAGAAGTGTAAGAAAATGGCCAGCACGTGGGTCTGCTGGATAAAAGATGGCATTTTAGGAACTATGGTGGATCCAAGCTTGAAAGTTTTGCTGTTGTTAAAACCACAGCTAGATGTTAAAGAAGACAAACATCAAATATTGATGATGTTTCCTTTTTAATGTAGGTGCTCTGATTTGCTAATGCACTTTGTAATAAGGTATAAATATTGTACCTCATTTTAATCTTTTACCAAATGCTTTTCAGTGTTATTAATCATCAAAGAAAATAATGAACAGCACAATATAGGTGATCAAAAGGATTTTGCTCGCACTGCTGCAGTGCTTAGTAACCTTTAAGTGTAATTGTTGATCTCATTATTGAATTAGGGTTCAAGGTGTGTTTGCAGTCTCTTCATTAGCATGAATCTGAATTTAAAGCCAGTTCAGCTGAAATTATCTCAATTGTAAGCAGGGTTCATGCTTGCCTGTGAGACCCAGTGTATTTTTACATCAGCAATAATTGTTTGTTTCAGTGTAAAGGGATGTTATTTTCCTGCTCCTGTAAGAATCCTTTTGTAGCTACTCACAAGACACTCCTATTGCTATAAGTAAAAATCTGTTGGCAATTAGATCCAATTCAGTGCAGTTCTAGCAGATAAGTAGACAACTTTAAAAATGCAGAATTGCAAAATAAAAAAAAAATCAGTGATAACTTACTACGGTTATAATTCATGATATTAAGCTTTACCCTTTGGATGTAAAATTCCTATTTTATAAAATGATACAAGACTGCATCCTACAACAGGCTCTTAACATAACCCATGCTCTACCTACGCTGTGTGGGCTGTTCAGACAAATAATCGCCTTCAGCAGATGCCTTTGTCATAATGAGTGTGATAGTTTAATATTTATGGAAGAACTGCTGATTTTCAATGCCTGCTTTAAAACCCCCAAGAATAATTTTTCCAGCTCTAAGGGCTGCATGGAGATGAAATGTGGTGCAGAGTGAATGGGGTGTAGAAACCTCTCGATGCCACTTCCAAGGGATGGGAGGGGGTGTCCTGAAGGGAATAACCTGCACTGTGGCTCTCTCTCCTCCTGCCCTCCTAGTTTTACATAGGGAGCAGCACTGGGGCTGGTAAAAGAGGTTGATCGCTCTCAGTTAGGTAAAGTTGATGAATTGATGCAAAGTTCCTAATTTCTGTTGCTTAAGCTGAGGTAGGAGAACCTGAAATCTGGCCTCTATGGGAATGGATTTTCACCATGGCTTGTGTTCACCTCCTGGGACAGCTGATCCCCTTTGCCTGCTGTCCCACCTGTTCCCCTGCTGGTTTTCGTTGAGCTTTGGACCTGCATTGAATTTTATGGCTCTGCTCTAATATTTCTGACATTTGTACTTTTGTTATCGCATATATTGGCTATGAAAATATAAAATGTTCTCTAAAACCAAGTCCTAAAACTTCCCTTCCTTTCACCACTAGTTATCAGCAAGCTGGGACTGTGGCTGTGGCCACCATGGAAATGGAGATGTAGTGAAATGCCTTAAAATAACACCAAAATACAGATGCTCACCTGGTCCTTTATGAAAATATAGACACTTTATCTGCTGCAGCTGCCTGTGAAGTAGGGAAAAAGTTGTCTTTTTTTCTGCATTTTTTTTTCCTTAGGTTTGTTGTAATGAATGATTTACATGGCATTAGATTATGTTGGGATATACTGTGTCAGGTGGCATGACCTGATATAACCCAACTTAATGCAACACATATGTTTAGATTGTATTACATGTGAAGAAAAATTCCCTGAGAAGCTGTCAGGAGCAGGTGATTCCTGCAAATGGAAAATATTTGCACAGTGATATTTTATACGAGTCAAAATTGAAAGGTGTGTAATACTTCAGCATGGATTTAGGAGCCTTAGCCTCGCTGACTTTGCTGGGACTAAAACTTTTTTATATGCCACTGTTGCCTTTGGAAATATGATTTAACAGCTGAAGTTGAGATGGAAATTTTGCAAAATCCTGCTTTCGTTAGGCCTGATGGAGTTGCAGTTGTGTAAGAGACTGCAAGTGAGATCCAAATCAATTGACTCGCAGCTAGCAATAAAGCAGGATGTAAGGAATTCACACAAGCAAGTCTGGATTATTATTTTCCTTTTAAAATATTGCGTGCTTGATCGCTTCCCCTTTTGGAAATCAACTTGATAGGAATGTGGGCCGAAGTGCAAGGTTTACATTTCACTCCGACATGACTATGTCGAGGTACCCAGCTCTAAATTTGGAAGCTCATATGGATTTTTTTTCTTTTTTTTTCTTTTTTTTTTTTTTTTATTTGGTGCCAGAAATAGGAGACTAAATTTAGGCCGTGAAGTTCATTTAAGAGTCCAAATATAAACGTTCTGCTTTTCAAAAGTGCTGAGCACCCCGCAGCTCCCTCAGACTCCATTGAGACTTTGCCTCGGTGTAGGATGCTGCTCCTAAATGCACCCCATCCCGGGGGGGTGTGAGGCTCCTGGGTGTGTCCATTCTGTGTTTGCACAGCACAAAATGTGTGTTTGCAGTGCCTGAGACTCAAAAAGTCAGAGAAATGCCTGTGTGACCCTAATTGTATACACGTGTAGTGGCCTTCTGTGTATACATCATGACAGGGTTTGATCACATCCTCGGCGGCGCTCGCCGGGGTGGATGTTTGGGAGTGTGATGTGAGCAAGGCAGGGGTTACAGCCAGGCAGATGTTTCTGTGAGGACAGAGGAACAAAAAGTCTGTGGTTTGAGAAGCCAAACATCCACGCTCCCAGCTTTTTCATGTGGGCTCTTCTGCGGACAAGCTGAGTTTAAAAGCAAAGCATTATCACACTTCCCTTGCAGGGTGTTTTTTTACCTGCAGGCTGGTTGCTGTTGCATCTGTGTTGGGGATACTCCTGTTTCTACTCTGCCCAAAGCCTTTTCCATCTGTCTGATATTCAGAATTTCACCTCATCTTGATCACATTTTCTTCTACCTTTATCCTGTTTTAGCAGACTCATAGTTTCCTTTTATCCAGCTTTCCTCTTAATCCCACTCTTACTTAATTTCTGTATGAAAAGCACTGACAGTTTAAATTTGTGTTTGCTCTGGGTACCTGAGCAGGTGTATCTAGTACACCTGCCCTAAGTCCAGGAGCAGCATTTGCAGGTGATACATTCTTTTATTCCTGTAGCCCTAAGCTCAGCACAAAACTCTCCCATGCTGTGTAAATGGCTGTAGAGAACCCTGAGAAGGGATAGGTTTAGCTTGTGAGTAAATGCATTTCAACTTTTGAAAGTTAAAAATTTGTCACAAACTCGAGGTGTAAATAAGAACAACCTGAGATACAAATAAGGACAACCTGGCCAAAGGCAAGTGGGTGATCCTGGACAAGAGCTGCCCCCATTTCTGCTGAATCCAAAGTTCCTACTTGGAATAGTGGCAGGATCTTTGGCAGGAATAAGCCTTGCTGTTATTCTGGGCAAGTCAATGCATTTCCTCTCCCCAGCCCTCATCAAAGAAATGCCTCAACTTTTTTGAGCTGAAGTGTCTCCAAAGCATCTGTCTCTCAAACAGATACCTGGCATAGCACTGCCAGCTCAAACAGTTAAAATTGGCTAGACAAAAAGTGACTGAAATCCGTGTCTATTAGTAAGAGGAG
The DNA here is from genome assembly GCF_000277835.1 of Geospiza fortis. Classification (NCBI taxonomy): domain Eukaryota; kingdom Metazoa; phylum Chordata; class Aves; order Passeriformes; family Thraupidae; genus Geospiza; species Geospiza fortis. The sequence goes on along the minus strand of NW_005054298.1, from coordinate 1,791,387 downwards.
TTTTCAGGCAAACGATTATATGTGTTGCTGCCACTGCCAATAACGCCGATATTTATTTTTGTATTATGCACAAACCTTTAAACAGGATCATCCTCGTTACAACACATCATCAGGGGCTACTCTGCACTGAGCATATGGCAGGGCTGGAGCTTGGAGAAGTGGGTAGTAGCTGGTAAATGCTGACAGCTGAGAACAGACCATTGTCACTACGCTGAGCGTGTTTGCAGTCAGGGTGCAGAGGCAGCAGTTACCTGCTTTTGAAGGCTCCAGCTTCTCCAGAAAAGATGGGAGCAGATGTCAGGAGCCTCGGATTTGGATCCGATAAGGACTTGGATCAAAATATCAAACAAAAATATTTTAGGGAAAGTTTCTGGGAGGAAGCGAGCTATATGGGGAGCATGGCTTGCCAGGCTTTTTAAAAATAAAACGTTCTCACTCTGTGTTTAGCTCTCCCACAGTTTGAAACACTTGCGGTGATCGAGCCTAGCAGCCCTTGTCAGTCTACAGTACATCATCCCCCTTCGGTTGGCTGGGAACATCTCTCCTGTAAGGGCAAAATAAAGCTGCTCATTTTGCACACATGCTTTTAAAACTACAGGCAAGGAATACCTAAATATAAAACAAGGGCACCTTGGACTGAATGCTTTGTGACTGGGGCTGTTATCGCCCTTTCCCCTTGCAGTCACACATCTGCTTCCCCTGCCTTTCCTTACACGCACCTGTAGCTTGCTGACAATCACGGAATGGTTTGAGTTAGAGGAGACCTGAAAAATGCTCAGGTCCCAACCCCTGGCCCTGGGCAGGCACAGGGACAATGTGCCCCATGGTGTTTGTGTGCTGCTCAGGTTCACACCACTGTCACACCTCGCTCGCTCCGTGCTCAGGAGCGCGTTCCTCCAGTTAAATACCAAACCACAGCTCTGTATCTACAGAGGCGGCAGGAATCTGGTGCATGGGTGGATGAAAGAGGGGCCTTCTGCTGCCTTCAGATTATCCTTAGTCCTTTATTTGTAGGGGGGATACAAGATTTGGGGGTCAGTGAGTGCTCTTAGTTTCTTCTCTGTTTTTTCTTAAGCAAATCGCCTTGTGGTAATTGTGGTAGTGCGACCAGGAGAGAGAATTTTTTTTTTTTTGGTGTCTTTTTAAAATTGCTGTTCATATGATACCTCAAAATATCTATCGCTGGCTGGCTTTCTGAACTGTTCTTTTTGTTGGCACTTTGAAAAAAGTAAAATTAATTAATTAAAAAAAAACTTATTAGTAACTGCCTCCAAACTGAGAAGTGGGCAGGTTTTTCTTGTATTTTTTTTACTTGAAACTGCCTGGGTTGGGAAGACAGGATGCTTTTCAATGCATAGATTATGAAAAAGGAGATTAGCAGACCTTTGTCGAAGAACCATGAGTTATGTTAATCTGAGTCTCTTTATGGTAATTACAAACTAAATCAAACGACACAACTGTTGAAATGTGCTGTAGAATTTTTTTGCCAATTAACAATCAGAAACAGTAATGTTGATGTTCCTACGATAAGTCATAGTATGTCAGTTTGCAAAAGCATGCAAAGTAAGTTTGCTGTTTCATGGCAAGTTTTCTTTTGTTGCTTGGTAATGAATTGTAATGTAGCTGCTTCCCATTTACCGTGAAGAGGTAACCGTCAGCACTCGGTGGGCTTGGGGGCCTTCTCAGGGGTGAAGAGAGTGCTGTTTTGACCATAAATGTTGTGCTCAGCCTGTTAGGACATTATAGAAAGGTTTATTCACCAATATAAAATGCAAAATCTACCTAGCTAATGTCCCTTCATATATCAATATTTTAGCACTGCCTTGCAAATTAAGATGCAACGTGGCTCATTGAGGCCGGTGATTTCACTGTATAATACCATAACACCCAAATGTGGAATCATCTCAACCAGCAGCCCCCATAAAATATTTTTTTTAGGGGTATATTTTATAGGGAGAGACCGAGTTGGAGTGAGCATATTGCAGAGCATTGTTTTGGATACTAATTATCTACATCAATGGCTGCGCGGAGCGGCTCGGAGCGCTGTACCTGCTGTGCCGAACAACTCGCTCGTAGTCATGGAGTGTCTGCTTCCTGTGGGCACCTGCCCGCTCTGTGCAGAGCATCACGTTGAGCCATGTCACGTTGTGTCACATCACAGATGAGATGTGACCCGGTGTAACCTGACACAGCGCAGCGCTGGCACCGCCGTGGATCAAAACTCGGCGGAATCGCGCGGTTGTGTTCATTGAGGGTGGTGAAATACAGGCTGGCTCCCCCTGGACCTGCAGGTTTGCCCCTTAGCCTGGCTCTGTGGAGGTAGTTTGGCATATCTGTCTGGGATATAAATACAGGAGTTTCCCTGCTTGTGCTTATTTATGGTACTTGTCATTTGGGAAACAGTAATCTTCCTACTTTTTAATCTAAATTGAACAGCGGTGAGCACGCCAATAAAACACCTCATGACAAACAAAGGAAATTCTCCCTGTATTAATAATAAAATCTTTGAGATTTATCAGTCTCTCATTTTTTCTTCCCTTTGTGTGATGCAGTCTAAAGCAACTGCTACATTTATAGATGTCTGATAAAATTTTAATAGAAGAACCCATTACCTTTGATTCTGGAGTAAAGAGACTATATCAAAACCAGGAGTGTTGAACCTGAGCTAAATATAACTTGTTAACTTGGAGTAGCAGCCTGTGAGCTTTATAATGCTGATGGATTTACTTTACATTGCCACAAGCAGTGGGACAGTGAATTTTGTAGCAGGTGAGGTGCCATGAAAAAAGACTAAAATATTTTCCAGCTAGTGAGTACTGGGGTGTTGGTTGAACTCTTTTTTGAGGTATTTTCGAGCCTTAAGATTCTCTGGGGAGGCTGTGTGAGACACACCATTGAGGATAGCTCCACAAACCCAAGATTTTGGGGTTTGCCTCCTTGATTTTGGGGGGCACTGAGGTCTAAACAATGTCAGAGATGGGGTTTGCCATTTATTAAGATGACATTTGAAACAAAATCTCAATACAGGGTTTAACAGCCAAATCCAGAATTACTTGGGGGGAAAAGTGCTGGTACCCCCCTTGTACCCCATGGGGGCTTTTTAGGACTTGTATGATCTCTAACATCCAACTCTGACTTCTGAATGCTCTGCTCACCTGGCATTTAGTGCCTGCATAATCATCTTTTTTCAGGGCAGACCTCAAATTTTATGGAAATGTTGAAATAAATTTTCACTTTTAAAATTTTATTTTATATACTTAGTGGTATTTCAGGCAATTTTTTTTTCTTAGCACTTAAATCTTTAGCAGAATTTTTTAACACTTCTGACACATTACTAAATGAAAATTGATGATTTTAAATACACACACATATATATATATGCATGCAGATATATATATATAAGTGTGCCATAAAATATGACTTTTTCTGTATCATTTAGAGAAGAATCACTTTTTCCATGGGAGGAGCTGCAGTTCAGGACTGTTTTTAGCTGTGTAATTACTGCTGATTACTGATTACCAGGTAGAAAAGAGCATTTTTAGGGCTAGAAACTTGGACTGTCCCACTTCTCTTATAGTGCGTGAGATAAAAAATAAAGCTATACTACTTGCTACCATTTTTTTTTTCTGTTTGACTTGAAATGCGCTATTTTCTGAGTGTTTCATTAGCAAAAAATCCAGATATTCCTCTGACAGGATGGAGTTTAAAGACCGGGCGAAAACATGAAGTCAAATGAGGGTCTTATCTGAATCCCTATCTCAGATGGGAGGGTTTATTACTGGGCTAATAATGCTGTAACTAAAGTTGCACGATGCAGCAGGCTTCAGACAGAAGCTGATGACCTCTATTATGACACATCCACTTTAGAACCAGATGAAATGTAGTAGAATGTATTTAAAAATATTTCAGAAACATATGTAGCTACCAGAATCTGAAGTCCTAAATGAATATAGCCTCTATTTCTCCACCAAAAGATGAAGCTGGTAAATACAGTAACATCCTTTCTCTCCTCGAGCTGAGCTGAATTTAAACTGTGAGCTTCATTTCCACAATTCAGTGTCCAATATGCAATCTGATCACACCTCCACTTTTGTGAGTTGTAGCCATGGCCTTAAATTAAATTACAAACCCTACATTGGACTGACATAAATCTGATTTTGGGCTGAACTTGAAGTGTTTGAAATACCAAATCACTACTCCCTGATCCCTAATGAGAAGTAATCAAAGAATTTAACCAGCAGTACAAACACATATCACTACAGATGTAGCCAAATTGACTCAAAGTACTCTTTTTCTCTATGAAAAAATTGTGTGCAAATATACCTTACTGACACAGGCTCTTCCAGCAGAATCACTAAAGAGGAGGGAAAAAAACCTCTTCTGCTTTATTTCTCAAAAAAGAATCCTAGTATTTTTTTTTCCCCTTCCCTTCTAGAAGTCTGTTTTTCACTGCTCTACCCTGTGCCACGTAAACAATAAAATGTAATAAGAAATTACTTAACCTGCCTGGGTGTGACATGGGCAGTTGCTAACCTGGTGCCTCTGCCATGGTCTGGACACCCATAAATTGGTTGGGGTCTCTTTCTCTGGTCTCTTTCCCAAAAAAAAAACCCCTGGCTTGGCGTCTCAGTTCTCCAAACCATCCTGATTTATTTGACTGTCAAATTTCCTCGTTGTCTCCTTGCATTTTCCATGGCAGTTTAAAATCTCAATGCATGGGGGCAATTATGATATTATACAGCCATGCATATGATGGCACTGACAGAGAGTAGAAAAGAGAATTAAAAGTCAATAGTGTTTGTATCCTTCTGAGGAGAAGCAGCACTAAAGCTTGCCCTGGTGGGAATGTGAAAAGGTACATCCTGAGTTTTAGCCTTAAGGTGATGCAAAGCAAGGGAAGCTGTCTTTTCTAATGAATTGAAGCCCTTGCCTTCTGACCCTCTGAAGTTTTTTCCTTTTCTTTCTTTTTTTTTTTTTTTTCTTCCCCTCTTTGCCTTTTTGGGGGGGCGTAGATGTGAGTAATAAAACAGCTGTTATTAATGTTGCTCTAGGCAATTTATTATTATGAATTTTTTAAAATTCCTGAGCAAAGGATGGATCATGCCAGCTGCTCTGGTAACTGTAGAGTGGGATTTAGGATACTTAAAGGAGGCAACCAGACTTTAAGTCATTCTATGACTACTGGAGAAGTAATTTTACACCTGATATTTAAGATAATCTGTCTACATCATGCATGTCATGTTTCTCCAGTGTGTATTTTACTGCCTAGGAAAGCTCATGTTCCTGCCTGAGTAAAGTGCTGTGAGTTATGTTTTGTCTGATGCACCTTTTTAGAATGCACAGTTATTGTGTGAGGGGAAAGGGATGGTGGGTGACATGAGCAGCGCTGCTGCTGCTGGCTGATGCTCTTAAGGTCTCCTGTAATAAATTGTGCTGGTAAAGCTGCACCTGCTGCCAAAAACAGGCCGTGCAAACCCAGTACATGATCCCAGGAAGGAATTCTTCCCTGGCAGAATGGTGAGACCTGGAGAAGCTGTTGATTCTCCATCCCTGGAAATGTTCAAGGCTAGGTTGGACAGGGCTTGGAGCAATCTGGTCTGGTGGAAGGTGTCCCTGCCCATCACAAGGGGTGGAATTGAGTGAACTTTAAAGTCCCTTCCACCCAAACCATTCTATGATCCTGTTTGTAAGCATTCCATGAACGCAATATGCATCTAAGAGAGCTTCTAATGACTTCTGAAGTAAAGATGATGGTGATGATTATTTTATATTATTTTCCATGCAAGGACACAGACTGCCATCTATTAAAACATCCATAAAGAACCAGACCAGTGCATGAAAAGTGTTAAATGTGGGCTTGGTGTCTGGCTGCAGTGTCTTCCACAAATGAGCAATGCTTGGACCATCATTTTTAGCAAGATTTATTTTTGTTTCTGCTGTTAAGTAGAAAGTTGCATTGGCCAGCATTGAATTTCAGAATTTACATTATAAATCAGGAATTTTATACCCCTCTTTGTAGCAAAGATGAGGCTGACACACCTTGATGGTTGCTTTATATACATATATATATATATATATCTTTTTTTTCCCCTCTGGCAAGTTGACTGCAAGCTGGTAGAGAATCACACTGGAATTATAGATCCTGTGATTCAGGAGTTAAATTTACAGACTCAAGCCCAGTGAATCACAGGTTCTCCATGTGCACGTATCTTTCCTTATGCGCTTGCAAAATCTGAAGTCATGAGGCTCCAAAGGAAAAGTTCAGAGATATAAAGTTTCTGTTCCTTCTTTCTAAGTGTCCTGAATGCTGCCATCCAACTTCCCTTGAAACAGACCTCATGGTCTTGTATTTTGATGTGGCTGCTTTGTAATGACCCTGTTTTTGCAGAGGTCAGGCATGTGACTTGCAGGATGTCCACGGGGGAGAGGAGATGTGCAGAGCTCTCTGAGCTGTGCTGGGGGAGCTGTGGAAATATGTTCCCTGCTAAAGTGTCAGACCCCAGGACAGGGCATCCAGGTCCTTTCAGCACCGTCCTTCTGAGGACCTCTCACAAGGAACAAGTTAGGCCCTTGACGATAAATAGATGTCTAAAAATATGGGTAAAGCCAGGTGGAATTTTTGGGATTTCATAGGTTTTGGTTGTAGAAAAACACTTGATCTTCAGTGTCCATCTGGGATTTACCCCTTGAAACCCAAAACCTGGACCTAGGTTCTACATCCTGCTGCCGCCTAACCTTTGGACAGGCCTTAAACGCCTTAGATACAAAGTGTGTGTTGATAAACTCCAAGCGCTTCTGAGAACTCCAGAATTGCTCAAGCACTGCAGACAACACCAAGCAGAGCTTCCCCTGCCTCCCTCCATCGTGTCAGCCTGGCTGGGCTTCTCGGAAACCATGAGTAGGGTGGAGGGAAGCAGATGGAGGAGTGGAGGGAGGTTCAACCCCTTCCTTCTGAAGCCCTTCCCTGTCTGCTCTGGCTGCTTCTTGGGGAAGGATGTGCCTGTGAACACGTAGGTTTGGAAAAGCTTGTGAGAGCACAGCTTCCACAAAGAAGGAAAACCTGTTTCTGCCCCAAATGATGCTTTATTTGAATATTTGTAGGGGCCCATGTGGGGTGTTTAGTGCATGTTGAGTAGACACAGCAGCACTTGAGGCACAAACTTCTGTATCTTCATTGGGAAGCAGCTGTTACTACCCTTTTACAAAACAAAGTGTCTGATGTATTTGCAGACAGAATTTGTGAAGACATTAAAGTGAGATCTGTCTGATGTCAGCTTTCACAATTGCAGCCCTTGGTGTTGAGGGCTCCTGAGGACCCAGCTTTTTCCACACGTTTCCTCTTATTTACAGTAGTGAGCTGACACTTAGGTAGGGATGGAGACCTAAGGAAAGGAAATGGAGGTTATATTGACCAAAAAAGTCATAAGAAATTTGGCTTCTCAAGTTTCAGCTTCTCCTGGTGACATTTTTTTCCCCCACGACTCTTCCTTCGTTAAGATGAAGTGAGAAGACCTCAAATGACAAGAAAATTAGGGAATGAAGAATTACAGGAATACGAGGCAGTCGCATTCGTACCACATTCTTTCTTTTGATTCCCGTGGAAGTATAACCTCACCTGAACGTGGAATAAGTTTGGTAGCTCTGGACATGTCTCCCTTGCAGAGCAGTCCCACAATATCACAAAGTGCTTGGATGCTTCCAATTGTTAGTGAGGGGTGAAGGAATGAAGAGCATTTTTGTAGAGCCTAATGAGGATAAAAAATAGGGAAATTTTTGCTGTTTTATTCTGCTCTGGGCACACATAGGGAGATTTTTTTATCTTTAGTGTTCAAGGTAACTTTCTTGATTAACAAGGGAACTCAATTTAGGAGAGCTGGGGGGGGGCGAAGAGAAGAGATGAAAATGAGGAAGTTCTTAGTACAGTACCAGAGGGGGAAAAAAATAAGTATTAACGATAATTGAAACTCACCTCCACGAGGGCAATGAATCATCAGAAACAGCCTGTGGAAAACAAGGTTGTGCAACCTTGACCAGTGTGTGTCACTGACTGGTGGAATTTTTAGAAAAGCAGCAGTTTGGGCTCATCGCTGTGGTTCGTGATTGCACACACCTGTTCGGCTCGGAGGTTTTGCAACCAAATTAAAGAAAAAAAGGAAGCTGAACTTGCTGCTTCTCCTGAGCAGTGCAAAAAAGCAGAAAACCACAGCTGTTCTAGCTGTTAACAGATATCAGCAGAGCACCTCCTGTTACATAATTGAGGATAACGTTTTTGAAGCATATGGGCTGAAGGTATTGTAAACTCATTAAAGCTTGAGGTGGGAAACATTCTAGCACATTTCTAGGTTTGGTATCTTTAACAAATGTTTACAATTAGAGCTCCTATAGGCAATTTATTAAATAATAAATGAAGGGAAATCTTGAGGAAGAAGCAGAGAGTCAGGAATTTCTGTGCAGTGACACGCGAGTTGCAAGTGTAATTGAGCAAGATTGCTGCCCATTGATGTGATAACTGGTCACTTAGGGTGGCTTGAGATGCAAGATGCAGTTTTACTGCCTGCTATGTAATCTGAGAAAAATACAGTTTTCAGACATCCTGAAGTTACTTCCTGCTGTTTGCCAACTTCTAGCACCTGACTAAGAAAAGCTGCGGAAAATTGGATGGTTACAAAGTGGATCTTGACAGCCTCTATGGTTCTGTGGATCTGATCCTTAAGAGAAAGGGGGACAGAAGGTGGTTCTTGCTGTAATTGCACTTGCACTAACAGAGCACAGATGGTTTTGGCCCATTTCTGAAAGCCCCTTTGTCAAGAAAAATTAAGTAATGTGACCACACTTGGAGGCTTAATATGTGGGCTTTAGTGAGTATGGGTGGTGAAGGGCTGGAGCAGCAATAGATTTTGGGGATGCAACTGCTGGAAATGTGGTTTGTGATGTTTTACAGCCATTCTAATTGGTTCAAGAGGCTCCATTAATCGTGGGCTGAGGATCTCTGGCTATGGGTCAAATCCAAGTCACCTCAGTGAACGAATCTGGGCAGTGCAGCAGCCTAAAGATTGGGAAATACTCAGTCCATGAGTTTTTCTTACCAGTGAAGCTCTACCAGCTAAAACCAAAGAATGTGACCTTGGTTTCTGCAGGAGAGATGAAGTTTGCCAGGCCACAGCAACTTCTGGTAACATTTTTATTGTCCTAATGCACAGTCATAAGTGATTCAGCTTTTACGGGGAAGTAGATAACATCCTGCAGTTTTCAGGGAATGTTGTCTCTCCAGATGAGGCTGAAGGCCAAGTTTCATCTCTGTCCTCACACACCTGGGGTGGTGCTACAGGGCCATGGTACCAAGTGGAGGAGAGAAGAAACGCAGCCAAGCCAACAGAGGGCCCTGTGATGGGTTAATGCAAATCCAAGTCTAGCTGTTACTCCATGCCCTACTCTCCTCCCATGACACCACACAGTGCTGAGAATCCACTGTCCTGGCTTGCTTTCAGTGGCAGAGGAAATTCAGTTTGTTTCATCTGTATTTCATTTGGTTGGCATCAAAGTGACAAGAGGGCCATTGGCTGGCACAATGCACGTTGTATGGAAAACATGCTCTTGATGATTTATTATTAAGGACCAAGATTTTCTTTTATGACTAAGGCTTGGCTTAAGGCTTGTCATGTTGCTGGCTGGCTGGCTGGCATTCCCCCACAGCATGAGATGTGAGGTTGTTCTAAAATTCACTATCAGGGCCTCTTAAATAAAACACATGCTTGTTAATGAACACCATGATGATTTTTGAAGCTATAGCTCCAAAAATTGTGACTTAAACAGCAGGCATAATTTAAAAAAAAAAAAAAAGAGACAGGTCTAGGATCTGACGTCCTCTCATAAGTGATGCAAATATTGCTGAGCCTGGAATTTCATCCTTGTTGTTCTGAGGAATGTCAGAACAGGACCTGAGGTGCAGCCTCGTCGCTTCCAGGTGATCCAGAGGGAGTGGGATGTTTTCTGTTACATATGGACTATGTAAAACTCTGCTGTATTTACCCAATAGCACATGGAAACTGGAGACCTACTTTCCATCTCCCTGGGTTTTTGCCAAGTCCTTAATGTGATTAACAATTTTATTTATTTTTTTTTAAGCAATCAGATGCTCTTTAGAAACACAAATGTGTTTGAAGGCTCTCCATACTGGAGAACTTATGTGAAGATATCTATTTATTTCTCCCTTTTTTTCCTCCCCCTACTTTGCTCACAGTTAAGATTTTAAAATTATGCATTGCATCTTGTTGCTCTTCAAACTATTTGGGAAGTATCGTGTTCTGGAGAAAGAATTGGGAAGTTATTGGCTTGGTTAGGGACTTACTAATCATTCAACTTGCTTACTTTGAGGAAATACCCATTTCAGTCTAAATGCACCAAATATTTGAACTAGGTTCAAGCTATTCATCAGAGTTTTTTCTCTGCAGGAATTTCAGATCTCTAACTTCAGTGCAATTAGAGGCTAACCTGATCCTTTTGTTTTAATACCAATCTAAAGCAACACAGAGCAGCTCTTTGCAAAGCCAGTAGAAAAAACACAATGCAAATAATATTCTGATTGCTTTGGTAAATCTCTGGTATTTAAAACAATTGAGTATATCAAGTTCATATGTGGCATTAATTACACTGCACCATTATGGATCAAGAACAGCTGAAGAGGAAGGGCTTGCTGGAGTGATAGATAATCTATGGAATATTTGTGAAAATTTGGCTTCCTGTGCCTGGAGTTGTGCACATCATCTGGGCTCTGGTCTGATTAAAGCAGATTTCTTGGGGAAGCGCCTTGTAAAGTTGATCTGATTGGTCATACCCTTTAGAACCATGTTCCCCAATTTGTCTTGTTCCCAAATTCTAGGTGGTGTAGGAGTTGTTTATGTTTTATTTCAGCTTGTGTTGTGTTGTAGGTGGGGGATGTTAAACATTTTTTGTTTTGTTTGTTCAGCTTGATGTGCAGTGCTTTAATCAAGGTGTCTCCCTTACATGCTATATTCCCATCAGCATGGGTAACGCTAGGACACAAATTTATTCTGGAAGAGGGTAATAGAAATGAATGTTGTCAGTGTCTGTGGAAAATGAGCACTGGATCTCCAGCTAATCAGGTTATTTCAGGCTAGTTAAGCATATTTCTGATTCCAAATTTGTTTGTATTTGTTAATGTATTTCAGTCTAAGATGCTCTGTGTGATGCTTTCATGATATTAGAGAGTTTTGGAATGGGGTATTTGACTTGTTCTGCAAAGAATGCATCTGTTCACTAAATCAAATTAGAAAATGCTTAATCTGTAATTTTTACTATACCAAGACATCAAGGAAAGGAGAGGGTTTTACTGGCAATGGAAAAACTATTAAAATTTCTAGCCTTATGCAAATATGTAGTATAACTCTACATGGAGTTTTTTATTAGTGAAATAGTCCTCCCTTCATTAAAACACTTTACTAGAAAGGCAGAGGGCAAAATTGGCCAGGCATTTTAATTATCCCAAGTTTTCCGTGCAAGCTCTCATCTTGTGGTGTGGGTGTTTTCTTTAATAACCTCCCAAATACCTGTAAGGTTTGAAAGTGGTGAAACTCCCTGTAGGGTTACAGAAATCCATTCCAGCCTCACCTTTGGAAGTGAAAGGTCAGTGCAAAAACATTGACTTTTCATGCATGCCATAACTGAGGCTTTTGCCTCGTTGCTTCTGTTTCTTGCTTTGGAACCAACTCATCCACTTGCACCTCCCATACTTCCAGAGGAAACTCAGGTAAAATATTTATTATTACAGATTACCCCAGTGAGCTGTAGTCACAACAGATTGAAACCGTGCATGTCACCAGCAAAAGCCAAGGGCAGAGAGGAATTAATCCTTTTGGAAAATTAAATTGCAAATATCGGATATCCACAATAAAGAAGAGCTCAGCCCTTATTTTTCAGGAACAGTTTTTTTTTCCAGGCTATAAAAAGGAGCAACTGTGTTTGTTTCCTTGAAGAATACTTCAAACCCTTTGTTGAAATATACTGCTTAATAGTGAAATACTGGCAATTCCTGAAAATCTGGGGCTGTGGGAGAGTTGCTGCCCGTTATTTGGCTAATCTGGGCACACTGTCACACTGTTCTTTTAATAGGTGTGTTTGTGAAACCAGAATCAGGCTTGCGTGATCGCTGGTGATGATATCTGATACCCAGTTTCACAGCAAACTGTGGCAGCGAGGGATTGAAACAATTTTTTCCTGAGTGATACTGAGATTCTCACGAATCATCCTTTTGTCTGTCCCCAAAACGTGGGTGCCAGTGCCTCGGTGCCGAACACTGCTGCGACTGTGTAGTCTCTGTTTCTCCATGAGAAGACAGAAACCATCTGGTCTGAAACACAGCCCCCTTTGAAAATACATATCCCATTATGTTAGCTCTGAAACAGCCTGAGCAGCTCTGCCTCTGAAGAGGAGATGGTGTCTTGACATGTAGAAAACTTTTTTTAAAAACCTCTTTTTAATTTTTTTTTTCTCTTTTACTGGGGGTATGGGGAGAAATGCCAAGAATATTCTTAATTATTATGATTTTTATCCTGAATCTGTCTTGCCAGTGAAATTGCTCTCACAGAGACCGTGCTTGCAGGAAGGCTTATTCCCTTCTTTTGCTGTGGGGTGCCCAGCAATGCCCTGGGGACTGTGCTCTGTGTGCTGGGAGACAACACAATCCTTTCCCAACCTCCCCTTTGTCTTCTGGACAGTGCCAGGCAGGTCAGGCACAGAGAGCAGCAGGCTGTGTGGCTTCAGGCCACCTGTACACTCTTCCTCTTTCTCTCCATCCTCTTCCCCCCCGCAGCTGAAGAGGTCCTGGTTGCTCTTGTCCTTTTGCCTCTGTCATCAGAAAAGCCACGGTGCTGGAAGGGACCTGGCCTGGGTACCTTCCTCAGCCCTGTGCTTTGAGAAAAGGTCCAGCAGGCAGGTGCTCTGGTTTGCTCTCCATTCAGCACTCACAACTCTTCCTGCAAGGAGAGCAGGGGGTGAGGCAGGTGGAGGGGAAAGGTCCATGGACCCCAAAGTGATGCTGCAGCAAACCTGCTGCTCTCTGGCTGGAAATTTTCCCTTCTGATCTGCAGCAGCGAGTGCAGATTTACTTTGTTCCCCCTGCCTCTATTTTTCCTGACTGGTATTCATAGGACTAGCAAGTTATGCTGGTTCAAAAAAAAAAAAAAAGAAGATAAAAACCCCCTAATGTTCTATGACTCCTTCTTTAGCAAGATACAGACACAAATGGCTGTGCAAAGGTTGCTAGATGCAAATTTAGTGTTATAATTAGGTCTCCACTATTGTTTTCCACTTTTTAAAAAGCCTAGGGTTTATTTTTTTACACTTATTTGCCTTTTGGCTCCAAAGGTCCAGGTTTTGCTTAGCTTCTGCAACAGGCCTTCTGATGACAGCAGATTTGTGAGTTTGGTTTGATAAATCAGTGGCTGTGCTGCTTGGGAAGATGATGTTCTTAGATGTGCATGGCTTAAAAAGAAAAAAACAAACCCTCACAAACCCAACAAGAACAACAACTCAAACCCCTCATTTTGAGCCCTTCATTTGGCTGGGACAGGCAGCACTCGTGGCTCTTCCCTCTGAGGATGTGAAGTGCAGGCAGCCAGGAACGTATACGAGGTAACCATTATGTTTAAGTCAACACAAGAACATGCCAGGAATGTTGCTGATGCTTTAAGAATGCACCTAATTAATTTAAAACTACTTCTGTGGGTATTATTCTCTAACCTAACCCTGAAAGCAATTGCCACTTCCTTTTTGACAGAGGTAAAGCAAAGCAGGGCTGCTCTGTTTAGGTGGGAGAGCTGCCTGATTTTCAGGGCAGGTAAGGCAGATTAATAACAGGCCACTCATAAGAAGGTTTCAGATCTCACTGTCAGAGGGTAATAATTAATGATCAAATGTTAATGGAGATGCTGGGCTGTTGATGCCATTAATTCAGCTCAGTGGAGCCAGTCCTGCCCAGGACCTGCCACAGCTGTCACTGCATTTGCTTAATTATTCCAGGCCCTTCAGGCTCTTTTTCCCTTTCTCCTGCTAACTGCAGGACAGTATGTTTCCACTGAAGCAGAATTATGAAGAACGCGCCGATTCCTGGGCACTGCCTGCCCGGCTCCACACTCAGACCTACAGGCAACAGAGATGACCACAAAGTTAAACAAATAACCTCTCTCTGCCTCTCCACAAAGTCACTTTTTTTTTTTTTTTTAAACTTCTTTTTTTTTTTCCCCAGAAGGAAGTGGGATGATTAAAAGTAGCTCAGGGCTGGGGGTGCCTCAGCATCATGGCCTGGCTCCATGGTTGGTGTTGTGGATGCTTTTCTGGCCTGGGGGTTTGGGAGTGCTGGTCCATACTCTCAGTTCATTTATAGATTTCTTCCTACCAGCTTAAACCAGCTAGTAAATTCCTAATTCCTTCCAGTTTAGAATTCCTACCTGCTGGTAGGCATCTGAGATACTCCCAAGGAGTGTTATAATGAAGCATCAACCAGTTCTTCAGTGAATGTGAATGATAAAGAGGGCAAGAGTGACTAAATTCCAGTGAAGTCCCAAAATCTGGAGAGTGGTAATCCTTAAAGCAGCAGTTCAGGACAGAGGATCTCAGGCTAGGGGTGAAAAATTTATTGCTTAAAAGGATGTTGTTGTCAGACTTGAGGATAGAGAAATGGGAGGTTTCAGTGTTTCACTCCATACACTCTTGTTAAAACTCAAGAAATATCCTTATCAGGCTTGCAAGCAATTTTTCAAACTTTCTTTTTAGTGTCTTGCCTCTTTTTCTGATGCAAAACCCCCTGATATTTCTCCCCATTCTTCTTAAAGGACATGCTACTTAATTGCCTTTTATTCACCATCTCCCTAAAAAAAAACCCCAAACCCAAAAACCAAAACAAAAAAACCACAAACCCCACCAAAAAAAAAAAAAAAAAAGCAGAAAGGCAGAAAGTTTTTTTTTTTTAATTTCCAGTTCTGAGGAGTGCTGCATTTTAAAACCAGTCCAGTGTGTCTTGAGCTGCAAGGCTGGAATGCTTCTTGACTCGCTTCCAACCTGAAGTGCTTAAAAAAATGTGAAGCACTACAACAATTTTAAATCACTCTATACACTGCACATGGTGATTTAAAATAATTGAAGCTCTTCAAATTTTTATATGCCCTTGAATTTGGAAGTGATCAAGGTTCTGAGCATGTGCAATACACAATGATTTAAAATTATTAGAGCTCTTCAAATTTATCATAAGTGTTTCAGCTTGAAAGTGATAGGGAATCTGGACTTCAGCAGTGTAAAGTGATTTAAAATTATCAGAGCGCTACAGATGTTTTATAGGTGCTTTAATTTGGAACTGATCTCAGTTCTGGACTATACCAATGTATAGCATATTACTTTTAAAATCACTGAAGCGGTTTCATATTTTTCCAAACCGGCTTTCTTAAAGTCAAGCATCTTTGATAATTTTAAAATACATTCTGTTGCAAGTGGCACTCTTTTAGCAGAATATTTTGCACTCTGTAATGGTAGCAGAAGCGATTGCAGTTGGGCTGCAATTTGCCTCTGTGACTTTTTGAAAGGGATCAAAGGTTCACACAGGGATGTTTTGTGGCTTTACCTTCCCAACACATCTGCTGTGGAAGTGATGTAAACCTGGCATTGGAGATCCACACAGAACTCGTGCCCACAACCCAGAGAACACAGGTTCTGTCCCTGTGTGCATAAATTAGGTGATAGCAAGTGCAAATGGGTTTTTAACAGTGCAATTACCCAGTTTGGGGGTGTAAATACCCACCTACTTTCAATTACCCAGTTTGGGGGTGTAAATACTCACCTGCTGCTGATTTCACCTGGATGATTCTGGTGTGCATCCTGGTGACTTCTTCTCGGGTGTCTTTAGGAAAAGAGGATAAAATAGTATGGAATCTGAAATATGGAAAAAGGACTTCTTGAAGAATTGTTGTTGAATTAATAGAATCATAAAAGCAAAGAATGGTTTGGGTTGGAAGGAACCTTAAATATCTGCTTGTTCCACCCACCCTGTCGAAGACACAGACACCTTCCACTAGATTTGGTTGCTCCAAGCACCATCCAACCTGGCCTTGGACATTTCCAGGGATGGGGCAGCCACAGCTCCTTTGGGCAGCAATTCAGTTGAGATCAAGGAGTGTGGACTATGCTATTACCTACAAGCTTAGATAATTACATAACTTACATAAGCCTACTCTTTCCAACTAAAAATGACACGTAAATTATACTTAAAATAATGTTTGAAGCTATAAGTGTATGATTTGATTGTTTGGAAGAATTGTTTGGTGCTGAGGTCTCTGTGTAATGTTTTTATATCATTTATAGCCATATTTACACTGGAGCTGGGTCTTTGGTGCTGGGATGAAGGTAGGCAGGGCTTCACGACAGCCCCATTTTCCTTTGGGGTAGCTGCTGGCAGCATTTCTGAAGATGCTTTTGTTGTGATAGCTATGGAGGAGCCTTGCTTGCTGAAGATAAAATAGATGTTTCTGGAAACTTGAGGTTGCTGCGTCTGGGACAAACACAGTCAGTGATCACTATCATTTCAGCATGGCCAATGCTCACTGAGTGGTCATTGTCCTCCTTTTCCTGCTTCTCAAATATTCCCTAATTTTCACCTGAGGCTACAGTTACAGAGTTAAAATCTCTTTTTCTTTTTCTGTTGACTTCCTATTCTTGGCAAATATTTTAGTTTTGATTAAAGGGGAAGGAAAGAAATTCGAGTAAATGAAAATTAACTCACACGCAGAAAAGAACAACCTCCATTTGAATTAAAAATTTCTAACACAGAGGAGTCATTTGACCTGTGCTCTAGTTCTCTGACTCTCCAAGTCACTGTGAGAGTAGAAATTTAACAGGATTAGGAATAAAAGATTCTAATAATAGCAAGTATTTTACATTTAGGATTATGATGGAAGATACCATCATTAACCTTAGCCCTAGGACTTGTTCTAACACCATTAACATCCTGACCTAGAGCTTAACACCATCCTATTTTCCTGGGTTGGTGAAATACTTGGCTTTGTCTTAAATTTTCTTTTTTTTTTTTCCTTTATTACAAAAAGCAAGTGGAACAGTTTGTGTTTGTTTAATGTTTTAAGGTCTTTCTCTTTTGATGTTTCTCCTTTGGGATAAGAAGCTTATGATGAGAGGGGGAACAGTAGCCATCATTTGCAGGTTTAGGAGATGGATGTTTAAATGCAGGAGGTTTAGTTGGGTGGCCTATTTCTGCTGCAGATCAATGGTGTTGAGGGCTTTGGCTGCCCTTTGTACTTGGAAAATCTCTTGCTGGATGTGCGAAGTCAGGAGCACAAAGCCATACACGGGCAGCAAAGTAACTAGCTTTGTATTTAAAATATCCTCTGTGATTTTTGTCTCCAAAAGGGGCTGATTTGGGGTTGACAAGCTATGGGTTTTGGAGCTAAGGCAGTGTTTTGAGTGGGGTATTCTTCAATTCTGGTTTTTGCCTAATTTTTGGGGGGAAAAGCTGAACCCAGGCTCAGAGTCCATCTGCTTTGGTGCTAGAGCCCCTGCTTTTAAGGGGTAGGGAATTGAGGAGGGGGTTGTGTGTGTGTGGGGTCTGTGTGAGGGGGAATGGGGAAGTCATAACTGGGTAAAGCAGTGCATTCAACACTTATTTCTACAGCATTTTCTCATGCACCACTTCTGTTAAAAACATATTTTAACATCAGTTCTGTCATATGGTACCACAAGGTAAAGCAAAGAGTTTAAGGTTGTGTAATTTATGCTCTGTCAATGTTTCAGCATTTCAAACCAGCAAATTTAAGAGCTTTATTCACAGCATCCAAGAATATTTAAGTATGATATTTAAGTATTTAAATATTCTGGTGTCAAGAATATTTTAGTCATGATGACCCTTTTGTACTTTTCTACTGGTTACTGGGTTTGCCATACCAGGGTTTAAGTCTCTTTCTGGCAGAAGGTGTTAGGGTTTCTTGGATGGCACCAAAGGCCAAGATTTTATTCTCAGCTGACACGTGGTGTGACAGAGCAGCACAGGGTCCTTTCTTCCTCACCTCTGGCAAGCAGTGGCTCAGACATAAAAGTGACTCTTACAGGTTAAATCCATCACCCCCAATACACTCAGTTTTGTCCCGCGTTACCTGTCACGGGCCAGGCTCGCAACTGCTTGATTCAATCCAACTCAACTCACGTTTGGAGCAGAATGAATTCATCCACGTTAAGAACCTGGCTCTGCACAATGTCCCTTTGTTGATCTCTAGGAATTGCTACAGTGGTTTTTGTTAACCTCAAAATTACTGGCCAAAAACTTTGGGCTTTTTCTTGTTGTTGAGGATGACCCACTTCTCCCCACCTTGTGAGTACAGTGATGATGGGCAGTGGAGCAGAATAATTACTCTTCAGGCATATAATGCTGTGAATAATTTGTACTCTAAACTAGATCCTGCATAGGGAGGATATAAAAGGAATTTTAATACACAAATCATCTTTAATGGATATTGTCAAAAAATAGTGAGAACTCAACTCCTCCCCCATATTCCTATTCCATTTACAAAATGTATGAGAAATTACAGTCTTAATAAACACAGAAAAGTGACAAATTGGTGCAGCATGAAGTGAACGATGATATATGGATACCACAAATCCTTAATTAGGTAGGTTTTATTTAAAGTTGACATAAATTACATTTTTCTAATTAATTTTTTACCTGTTCAAAGAACTTGATCTCTTTTGCAGTTGAAAGGACATGTTACTTGGACTTTTTTTTTTAACAAAAAGAGAGTCCTAAAATAATATGAGGTACATTATTTTTTATATGCAGTGGTAACAGACTTGCACTTTTAATTTGACTGTGTTAAATGTTATGGAAGAAGCAGGTCACATGAGGGTGAACTGTCTTTATTGTTATCCTAATATGTTTAAAGGGAGACATTCAAGCCATACTAATTTGTGTGATAATAACACCCTCATCTGGGCGGTCCCAAGCTGAGGAAATCACTTCATCTCATTCAGCCTTTTGCTGAGTTATATTACATGTATTACCATGCATTAGCAGGCTATGTAAATTTGCTGTCCTCTGAATGACAGTTTATTATGGTGGTGCCTCCTAGGTAGAGTGGTGCAGGCATCTTAAAGCAGGCTTTCCTCTTCAAAATACGCATCTTTTTTGAATTTGAAAACCGAAAAGTAATTATTTGAAAATGGCAATTCTTCCACTTGTGGGGGAAAGCTGTCAGTTGTTATTAAGAGGGCTCCAAAGGTCTGTGACAATTGGTTTTGTTTTCCAAGCTGAGCTCTGTTTCGAGCTGGTCTCAGTTGTGTGTGGTGGTTTTGCTTCCCTGAGAGAAGAGAATTGGGAAAGTGAGGAAATTCAGCCACTGGAGCCACTTTGGCCCAATCTCTGCATGATGAATATGTATTTTCTCATGCAGCAGCTTCATCCTTGCAAGAGTATGCTCATGGTGAAGTCAAAACCCTGAAGTTTCCTTGAAAATTCCAATTGAGAGAGGCTTTTGCCTGTGTGGTGAAAAAATGTTGCAGTGGTCATGGGCAGCATGTTGGTTCTTCTGCTCGGGTGACTGGAGAGGATATCTGCCCAGAAATACCTGTAATCCAGTTAATTGTGGCATCCCTGGAAATCTTCTACAGCAGTTGTATTTCTGACAAACCATTTCCACCTGGCACAGCAGGGCTTGCTCATAAACTGAGTTATTATCAGATGATGACTCCATATTTAGCTTGGCTTGTGATATTCTTTTTTGCCCCCTTAATTTCATTCTTTTTGTAAGTGAAAATTTCAAAGGCTGCTGGGCATTGTATTTCCACAAAAAACTCCAAATCTTTTCTGTATTAAAAGGAAACAAAATAATTTTTAAAAAAGCAAAACATCAACCAACAACCCTAAAAAATCCCTTCAAAACCCCTAAACCTTGTAAGCATAATATTTAACGATTCATGTTTCAAAAAATTTCTATTAAATTGTGTTTTCATGGAACCTAAGTAAATTTTTTAATAAAAGTTGCTGCTATCTATTGCCATTTTAAGATTCTTCCAGAGGCTGATTATATCATAGTCTAGGTTAAAGAGATATTGAATACATGCTTAAAAGCTGGCAAAATATTGAATTCACAGGTTAAAATACTTAGGGTATGCATGAAAAGAATCTCAAAGGTATCTTAGAAAATTACAAATGCTTTTTTATTTGGATAAACTAAACATACTGTCCCAGGGAAGGTGCAGTGCCTGAAAATTGTATTTATATATAGAAAATTATAAACCCAAGTCAAGAAACACTCTGACCATTGGATGAATTTCCTAGAGGCTGTTATGATCTGGTTTGTAGAAAAGATAGCTATTGTTTGTTGAATTTTTTTTATGGTGAGGATTTTTTTTTAAATAATGAAACAAAATTTGTTGTCTCTCAAGTGCCTGGCCCAAGTGTGTAAGTGCAGAGGAAGCAGAGGACAAGCCAGTCATGCCCTGCTTTACTCTGCTGTGCCTCATGGGCTTCACAGCTCTGTCTGGCTCCTCTGTGTCTGTGTGTGTTGTAGCAAAAAGCCCATGAACCAGCTATGGATGGAGCATTTGCCTCCTGAATTTTTGTGCTTTTGTTGATTTGTCACATAAATGTTATATAAATGTAGCTTTCTATGTGTTAATATTACATACTGTTGAGGTGCTCGCAGTCCCCTCAGCATTCAGAAGGACTATTTAAAAATTAACTAAAGAGCAGGTTCCACCATTTTATGGCATTACCTGGTTTAACGTGAGCACATGAATTATTAACCCTCTGTCTCGTTAAGTACAAGATCAGTGCCTTTTCCTGTAGATGGGGAGAAAAAAGCATGCAATGTAGGAGTACTCTGTAAAGCAGTACTAAAATAAAATAATAAAAATAAAAAAAAAAAAAAAAAAACAAGTTCAAAAGTGAATACAAGGTGTAGGCCTTGTGTGGCTCCTTGTGAGGCAGAGGGGCCTTTCCTCAGACTAGTTGAGCCCTCATTGCCAAAGTGCTCATCAAATAAAAGCTATAGGAGTTTGCATGTTTCCAAACTTGTTTGGATGATGAGAAATTTGAGCTGCACGATTTATGTAGAGCAAATGCTGTGAACAGTATTTCTGCCCTACCTGTAGAAATAATTTAATCCCAGCATGGTGCATTGACAGGGGTTTTTGGAATTGCCTCTGCAAACACCTACAGTGCTTAGAGCTCATCACATCAACTCCCTCAAACAGAGGTGAGGGGCTCAGCTTTCCCATCAGATGGTGCCTGGAAAACAGATATCTCTATTCCAAGGAAAGTATTTTCCTTTAATCTGCAATGTGAAACAGGTTCTACAATGTGAAGCAGTGTTTGTCTTTTGTCTTGCTCCTTGGAGTAAGAGAAATCAGCCCAAAAGTGAAGAAACAAAAATATGCTAAATTTTGTTTATAAGCAGATTGCCTCTTAGACAGTTTCAAATTGCCTCCATATCATGAATTAATGTAGGTCAGTCACAAAACTGCTGTAATCCAGTACTTGATGTGGGGAAGTCTAGTGGTTTATGACTGGCAAAGTCCTTGATGTGTACTAGAAATCACTGGGCATTTCTACTTTTCTCATGATACTTGGAAATAGAGGAACCGGGGAGGGTGATAAGTTTCTGCTTTCTGAAAATGAAATGCCAGCATCATTCCAGGAAGCCAAGCATGTTTTTAAGGTTCTGAAAAAGACTGAGTTAAAAAGTCCTGTCTCTACACGGTGGTGTTGGTACATTTGACCTGAGCAAATATTAACTAAAGAGCTGTTGAAGCAGTGGAGTTCAGAGGGAAACGAAAAGTGTTCCTGGAGGGTCATTCCCTGTCACTCCTCAGCTCAGCCACTGCCCTTTCCCTTTATCTTCTGCTCACCAAGCACTTGCACTGATCAGTGCCTGTGCACACGAGCGCCTGATGAAATGATAGTCCCCCTGTCCTCAATATTACTATATTGGGTTTTTCTCTTGTCATTTCATCTCTTCTGTCTAGCCTATCCTTCCCTCTTTTTTTTTTATTTTTAATTTTTTAGAGATTACCTTAGAATCCCAGCTCTGTCAGAAATGGCCACTTCTTCCCCCTGTACCATTTACAAATCACATGGAGCCAAAAATTTGCAGTATTTGTTAATCTGCTACAGAGAAGATGGAGAGCAGCTGTTTTCTTCTTGTGAAAGGCAGAAAAAAAGTGAGATCAAAGCATTAACTCTTTTCTCAATTATATATATATATATGTATATTTGTTGTGATTTTTTTTTTTTTTTTTAGTTTTGGGGCATTTTTCATTTCAAACTTTTCCCCTGTTCTGAGCTATAATTTTCTTGTGGAGAAGATTCACTTTTCTTTTTCCTTATTCATTCTTGGCCTGTGGCTTGTGTATAGGGCTCCTGAGTGTCCAGATGATTTTAAACCTTTGTGAGTGTGGAGCAATATTTTGTTCCCAGTGATCTGGATTGAACGAGGCCATTCTCTGTCCTCCTGTGAAGTTCTGTGTTTAAGTCACATATAAAATCTACATCTCAGCAAAATCTTCAGGCTGCAGCAGTGCACAACTGCAAACTCCCCCAGAGGACCGAAGCATCCCACAAATTGTGGCAAATTTCCCACAAAGTCCTGCAAATTGCAACAAAATTCATGGGAAAAGAGACAGGAAGTGATTTTCCCTGCCTGGGGAGAACTGTTGTAGAGGTCTGACCTGCAGGTTCTCACAAAAGTTGAAGGGAAAAAAAACCATTTTAATGTTGCACTATGGAATATCTCTCTTTTTCCTACTTCCTATTTAGGGGGAAAGCATTAAAAATGTAGTATGTGTTTTAGATGTTTATTTTTCACTGGTGTGATGCAGCTACAGGTACATGTAATAGAACAGCAAAAGACAGGGATCCTGGATAACATGACTGCTGCTGATTGTACCACTGCTGTTTTACCTACAACTTGTCGACTCCCCAAAGTGGTACTGCTTGAACCACTGCCATTTCAAATATTAGCAGAAAGCCACATATTCTTTCATGCTTCGGTTATAAAGGGAGCGTATAAATTATTTAATTGGGAGAAAGTATTGCATTAATATATTTACACTTCTAATGCATTTACAGAAACGTGCTCCTCCCTGGTGAGAATAATAAAACATCGGTGTAAAGTTGCACCGGAGACACAACTGCGGGTTGAGAGGAGTTCTACCCAGGGAAGCAGCCCCTTTTCATCCTCTTCTAGAAGGTGGTTGCTGCATTTTTAGCGCAAGACACAGCTGCCTGCTGTACCCTTGCTGGAGCTCTGCCAGAGCCTGCTTTTCCCTCAAGAAACATGTGGTTGTTATACATCCGTCTATTTTGCCTCGCTGCTCCCTTCATCTCAAGGGCAACTGCTCTCTGCAGATCACTTGTACCCTCCCAAACTGAGCTTGGGATAATGGGCCCGTGGATGCCATGTGTCTTAATCTGATTGCCAATGTCAACTCAAAGGAATGTGTTCCCCTAAAAGTCTTCTAATTTAAGTGCACCGAGGCTTTTGCACTAGTCTAGTTAAGTAGCACCCAGGCTTGTGATCTGCTTAGGCTTATGTTTCACAGGTACAGCTAGAATTCTGAAATATTTTAAACCATATGCCTGTTTGCCTCAAAGAAGAGGCTCTGTTTTTTAAATTTCATTTAATCCTTTCTGGTTTTACACTTTAAGGCAATGGATTCTCAGCTGCTGCAAAAGCATTGAAATTAGAGTCCAGATTAACCACAGACTTCAAGAATAGTATCAACGCTGAAAGTGGTTTTGAATGGGATGTGGGTGTTTACTAGGAATGTTCTGCTGCACCAAACCCACTCTTGGGTTGGATAGGGGCTGAGTTAATAAAGGAGTGAGCCAAAATGATCAGGGAATACTGTAGGCTCATGTGTGTCCAGTGGCTGTGGTCACGGTTTACTTGCCAGAACAGAAATGTGAATAGGAAATGGCCACCCTGGATAGGGATCATGTGTGCTGTCCACACTTTTCCACAGAGCCAGTGGAGTTACCTGGCAGGGTAATGTGAGTGTGGCCAGTGGGCAGAGTGGCAGCTTTCTGATGTGCTTTCCCAGCCTCCTGTGATTGCAGCTCATGGAACTCCAGAGATAAGGATTTATAAAGAGATACCTTTAATGGATGTGTTGAGCCACTCCTGGCTCAAGGCTTTGGTGGAAAGGAACTGGTGTATCTGTTTCAATGGGAAATGCTCCTCAGATCCACGTGAGGGGTTTGGATCAAAGCTGGGAAAGAGGAGCTTAAGGAACAGGATTGGTGCAGCCAGGTTTGGTGTTCTGACCCACTCATGAGGAAAAGGAGCCCATCACTGTGCTTTGTGCTTTTGCTGCTGTGGGTTTGCAGAACTGCTCTGATGGAATTTAGAGAAGGCTGTTCATTTCTTCTTATACATTCTCTTACATTTCTCGTTCTGTTCTTTCTTCATGGCTAGACCTGGGCAGGTAAATAACGAATGTGTTTCAAGCATGCTGCTGGCTGCAGGAAAATCACTCCAATTTATACTCTAGGTAGAATATTTATACTCTAGGTTGAATAAATTAATCTTCCAGTCTGAATTCCATCATATTTTTCTTTTTTAAGTCAGTGCTTGTGAGAAACCAAGGCAAAGCCACTCTGAGTGTGGATTCATTGCTGAGAGTTGGAGACTTTCTCTTCCTGGCCTGACTTAGACTTTTGGTGTTGACCAAGCCCTGACCAGCCTGGTCTAGTGGAAGGTGTCCCTGCCCATGGCAGGGGTTTGGAATGAGATGATCTTTAAGGTCCCTTCCAAACCAAGTCTTTGTGATTCTGTGAAAGTGCATCTATGTTAATACTTAAACTCTGAGGGGACTTGCCAACAGCTCTTGGCAATTTCTTTGGCAATATTTTTTGCTAATGTTATTTTGGTCATGCCCATATAGCACCAAAAAGTACACATATTAACTAAATATATTAACAAAACATCTAAAAAAAGCCTAAAACAAATTAAGCCAAGCAAACCTTCTCTCTCTCAAGCCTGGAGTTCAGTGGAAACATTTCTGATGCCTTCTTTTTAATAGGATAAAGATGTGCAGTAAAGTGCAACTGGATTTATGACAGAATGACCCTCTGTTCATTT
>NW_005054298.1:1669606-1766193 GCF_000277835.1 Geospiza fortis | reverse complement strand
AGGTGTTACAGCTCTGCCTCAGAGGTCCCATATCCAGGATAACAGTGATTCACCTTATTTACTTGGAGCTGACCTCCCCTTTAGTATACTGCTCCTTCACTTAGTCAGCTCCATGGGTGCCAGATATTGTTCTCCTGCAGGAAGTTCTTCCTGGAATTCTGCAGCAAACCAAAGGCTGGGAGAGTGGGAAAATGAAAATAAGGTCAACTTTCCCTTAGGACTAGAGAATAGAAGAAATACACTGACACCATTTGGGACCTCCTTCCCAGAAAAATAGAAGCTACAAATATGGCCAGATTACACAAACTGATTCCAGTACATAACTAGTTCTTACCATTCCTTTCTTTTTCCTAAGATAAATTTCACCTAGCCTGCATTTTAAGGGAAAGAATAAAATTATTTATGTCTAGTAAAAATGCATTTGGAGATTTTTGTCTGATTTTAGCATGTAGAAATATTAATATGTACTGAGTATTACTCAATACAATCAAGAATTTGCAAAATCAGGGGCACAGCAGATAATTTGCGTAAGGCAGAGTAGCATTATTTATTTGTGCTAAGAATTGCACTTTTAGTCCAACTTCAAATAAGCAAATATTTCTGGCAGGTCTTAGCTAACACCCTCCTTGCTATCCAGGGAAAATGTGAGGCATCCCTGAGAAGTCCCACAGTTTGAGCCACACTGAACTTGCATCAGTGACAGGCTGAAGGCATATATATATATTTTTAGGATATTTATGGTTCCTTTCACCCCACTTGGCCCCGGTTTCCAGAAATTATGAATCATAGTTTTTGATAAAACAGAAAATAGAAGCGGCGAGGAGAAAGACGCCGTCCATATTTCCTAGGAATTGTTGCTGAGCGCCGGTTTGTCAAACATGTCTCCTCTCCACATCTATCTTCACTCTCTCAAAGAGGGCCTGGAGAAAGCTTTGGGTCTGCTTTTTAAGATACAGAGGTTACTGACAAATTGCAGAACGGTGATAAAAACCCCAAGATGACGATGAGGAGGACAGGAATACTGCAGAGTTTGGGCAATAAAAAGAGACAGAGTTGAAAAGTTACCAAGGAATGTTTCAGAGAAACAAAGGATGTGGTCTTGGGGTCTCCAGAGAGAGCAGTTATTTTATTATATTCTGTTCCAATTATCACTTTTGTTTCGTTCCAGGGAGATTTTCAGCAACTTAAGGAATAGATTTTGGGGCCAGCTATGCATGCACACAACTCCTCTTGAATTCCACTGGAGTTATTTGTGGGCAACAGAGGGCAAATGTGGCCTTTGGTGGAAGATTTCTGTAGCCAGCTTGCAGTGTCAATATATCCACACAAAAATGCAAGTATCCAAAAGCGACTGCTTTGACCTCTCATTAACATGAAAGGCTCTCAAAGTGATGGGGATGTGTTACTTACATTTTTTTCTCAATAACTCTGATTTTGAGGCCCTTTCTATCCCTTATGTGTCATAATCATAACTTTTTTATTTATTTTTTTTTTATTCACTGCACCAGCAAGCACACTCAGTCCCTGTAAAACTGCCTCTAGATCCCCTGTCAGGTACTGTTCCAATTTTACGGCAAATTTCCTGTTTTATGGATTCTTTTCTGAAAAACTCCTCGTGGTATTCTCCAAAGAACACGAACTTTCCTTTAAAGCACAAGCAATTGCTGTCCTGTAAATCGTATTTTCCTTTAGTCCTGAGTTTGTCTTTATTTTTGATCTCAAAAATTGTTGATATTATTTCTTAAATGTTTTATTTCTATTTCATGTGTTTCTTAGTAGAGTTGTTATTTTGGAGTTTCTTAAAAATATATATTTTATTGTGTTCATCTAATTATGTAGATATTCTTCAGATATGAGAATAAATCTTACCTACAAACCCCTCCCCGTGCTCAGGCTGTAGTTAAAACACATGTACAGGATATCACAATTTGAAGTGTGCAAGGCATTTGTGTTTTAATTAGAATCTTAGAGGAGAAACTTGTTCATATGAATTACTAGCTGGATTTTTAGCGGGTTGTATAAATGGTGACAAATTAGATCTTTGTATTCAGGGAGAGTGTGGAGTTACTTGGTGAAAATCACTACATATGTTAAATCTTTTCAGTGTCTGCTATAAATATTGAAGATATGTGGGTATGAAATTATATGAGCACAAACGACCCAAGAGTAATTAAAATATTTGATCTGCTTCTGTTTGCTGCAAAAAGGAAAAAAATCTGATTTCTTTAGACTGTCTTTAAAAGAAAAAAAAGTGAGGAGAAGATAAGAAACTTCCTCTTAGAGCATCAATGTTTGTGGTGAAATAGGGCAGGGCAGATAATGTTCAAAGCAGTTAAGGGAAATCCTTGCAAACCCTGAAGGGCAGCACTTGGTTCATACCCTGATTTCAGTGGTGACATACCTGAGATGCTTTTCCTGTAAAAACATGGATTTATCCCAGTGATTTTTGTGGATATTCATTCTCCACATGTATTTTATGCACATATTGATTTTATGCAAGAATGTGTCTTGCTGAAAGTTCTTAAAATATTCCTCCTCAAATAAGAGATACTGTTGAAGGTGGTTCTTGCAGGTGATATGCTAAAATTTTGGTGCTATGAAGGTCTGTGATGTCTTAGTAACTTGAACTAGAATGCTGGAAGACTTGGTGTTTTTCCACCCAAAAAATGATTGCCTGCCTGTGTGTTTGGCCAGAGAAATTAAAACAGCTGGCAAGAGAGTGGCTTTTTAGAAAAATAGTTTTTAGATGCAGTGGAATCTGCAAAGGACACTGCATTAGTTATTGGTGAACTGCTCACGCTTGGAAAAATACCCTAATATGTCTGTCTCGAGTACAAGTGCTCATCTTCAAAAATGACACCTCTATTAAATTAACTTGTTTCTGCCAGCCTCTTGTTTACTTAGGGCTGCTTTTGCTGTTCCATAAAATGCCAATAATGGAGATGACTTACGTCATCTCCTTTGACATGTGCTCTTTGATGTGTTTTTATCCCATATGTACGAGAAAGGATTTAGGTCTTCTGATTAGCTCAAAAGACTTGAGTTTTGCTTTTTGCTTGCATGTCCTTATGACCTCCAGCTCCAATGGTGCTGGATATTTTCAGAGGCAAATTGAAGGGAAAAGCAGCAGCAGGTATCTGCTTGTTGGGAATCAGTTTAGGTATGTAAGTGTACATGCACCTATGGATGTAGATTTATATATATTTACAATATATAAATGTATGATCTGCTTTTAGTTTTCCCAGAGGGGTGGTTGTGATATTAAAATAATATATGTCCTTAAAGATTAATTTAATCCCTACAAAGCTGTTAAAGGTCTTCAAACAAATAGTGATATGACTCTTCTTGAAGGATATGGAGATTAGTTTCATTTCTAGGCATGAACTCAACAAGAGTTTCCACTGGTAAACTTTTATGGGAGTTGTTCCCAGGGCTTTTGGACAACTTTAGGCAGCAAATCTCTACTGCTTTAACTCGCTCTTGAATAATTCTTACTGTGCTGAAGTGCTGTATGCCCCATGTGTGGAGTTAGCTGTGAGTACATGGAAATTTACTTTGCTTATAATACATTATTTTTCTAATTTCATCCTGGTCTCTCAGGTTCTTCAGACTTCCCCTGGTCAGACAGAGTGCTTTTAGTGAGGAGTAAAACTTAAGGTAGTGCTTTGCCTGTGCCCTAAAAAAATCTTGGGTGGTAGTAGTGACATATTCTTAAATATCAAATGACAATTCAACAGGGACAATCTTTTCTTATTCATTTAAGCAACCTCACCTTGAGGGCAAAGGTGTTTGCCAAAATATGGATAATGATTTAATGCCATGGGCAGTGGAGGGAGGGCTGCAGCCTCCAGCACACCCTGGACTCACACAGCGATTAGAGCAAAGGACTTTTTGACTGTAGGAGGCACTGAATTAATCCCAACACCAAAGGAATCTCTCTAGTTTGCTCTCCCTTTTTAACTTATTGATCAATTTGTTCTTGTAAACCTACTTAATGATTCTTGGTAAACCTAATTAGTGGTTCTTTTACCTTTTGCTTCTGATAAGCTTGCCCTCTGTGTTTTCAGCAAGTTTTGTTTTCTTCCACTATTTAGGAACGTTTCCTTGTGTTCAGGAGCTGCATTAGGGGAGTAAATGCATTTACTTCAATATTATCTCAGGAGCTACTGAAATTCAGCAATAACTCTAGGAGAAAAAAGGAGTTAAACCTGGGAAGAACAAGCGTCTGTTCTGTAGGTTCTCCAGTGTCTGTGCTGTTGGTATGACTCTGTGAGGTGTATACTTCTTTTTTTATTATGGATAAATAACTCCTAAATATTTCCATAGCAATACCATTGCTTGAATAGGTCGCTTGACTGCTTTTCTGTTCTCTGGTTTGAGCGTCTACAGACAATCTTGGCAAAGCCCCTCTCCTACGCTGGCTCTCTATGAACATCTCCCTCCAGATATCATGCAGAGGAGGAAGAAAGAATTGGTGCCTGGGTTTGTTTGTTGTGGTTTGGGTCCCAGGGCCGCTCGCGCTGAGCCGGCACATGAGGTTCGTCACTTTTTGAGCGCCAGGAGAAAGGAAGCTGCTGCTGCTGCGGAGAAATCCGGGAGCTTCCTCTTCCTGCTGGTCAGCCTCTTTCTTCCCCAGCTTGGCCCCTTTCCCAATGGGCTGCTAAGAGCCCAAAGCTCACTGGATGAAATCCTGGCCTAATTAAAACCGGTGCCAAACCTCCCATTGACTCCGAGGCTCTCGCCCAGCGCGTCATCGCGTCCAAGGCGCGCTCCATTGTTTATGGGATTGTTCCAATGGCTTTCCTTGGGCGCCGCTCAAACAGCTCACAGCTCTCCTCCCCCGTGGACAGGCAGCCGGCTCCAAACCCAGTGTTCATCATCAGGCAGCGTTTTATCAGTTTTAGCACAATATCATTGTAAATAAGGCCGAAACAAGTCCCGGATTCTCAGCGGTTCCTCCATAGCTGCAGTCTGGAAGTGTGAACTTTTCTGGATTTATTTTGTTTTGCTGGTGTGGAGAGGCTGGGAGATCCCCATGTGATGTCTTCTTGCACTATAATTACACACATGCAAATTTTGGCAATGAGAATATATTAAGAGCTGGTGGAAATGGTAGGAGGGTAGAAAAAGAAAGGGTTGAGTCCAGAAAGTATCAGATGCAGCTTTGACAAAGCAAAAAGTATCCCATATTCATGGTGATGTAAGGACCTTGTAGGAATTTACTCTTTGGAGTTGTTGATGTGAAAAGCAGTTAAAAAACTTGAAGAAATTGATTATTAATAACTGAAAATGTTGATTTCTTGGAGATTTTCTTTTTTTCCCCTTTGACTTTCATAATATGTCTGTGTTGGTTTTGCTTTGGTTTCTTTTTTGAGGAAAAGGGGCCTTTTCACTTGATTAAGCCACCTACTTGAACTTGTTTGGTGCCGTGTGTTATAAAAACAGAAGCAGATATAAACATAAACCAAACGATTAAGCAAGTGAAAAGAATCCTGAAATGAAATATTCAGACTTGGTTTGTGAGTGGGTCACTCTGTGGTCCCTCTGACCTCAAACACAACAGCAAAACACGTTCTTGAAAACCACTGGAAAGTAAATAGTGCTCTTGGCTGGTGGTGCTGAGGGACTGGGTCCTGTTCGTGTCCTGAGCATCTATGCTGACCTCTGTGGATCCCTTGTCAGGTTGTATTTCCAGGTTCTTCCTCCAGGAAAATGATTTATAAACCATTTTGGGAATCCTTTTAGTTTAAACTCTTAACGTTTGTTTCCTACAGCTGTTTTAGCAAAGATGAGAGAGGGGTATTTGATGTGGGGAATTTGATCTGCATCAGGAGTTGTGTGCTGAGAAATGTACAGAGAGTGCTTCCAAAAGAGAGAGGACCAGGTCTTGCCTTCCTCAGGGGTGAGAATCTCTGATGCAATTCATGGGCTTTGAGATGTGCAGGAGTGGTAGTCCCAGAAGTACAAACCACCAGCCCATTTGAGAGCTGGTGTGCCCTTTGATTTCTGTGTAGGAGAGCATGAAATGCCTTTAATTTGTCATTTACTCTTGGTCCTACAGGATGAATCTGAGCATGCCACAGCTTTTGTTTTGCAGAGTAATTTTTGAACCGTGTAGTGTAAAAAAGCAGGAGAAAGGAGACTGAAGCACCAGGAATTCCCCTGAAAATGAGCTTCTTATCTCCCTTAAAAAAAAAAGGCAAGTGAGAGAAATTATTTCACAGATTTAATAAACAGTTCAAAGTCTCCTGCAGGACCTCTCATACTATGCATGTTTTTCATTGTTCTTTAATGAGTAAATGACCCGTTAACGTGCACGAGAACATATCAGAAGCACATGGCAGTGAAGAAGCTTGGGTGGCAGTAGATTTGATCAAAGATTTTCAAATCTGACCCCAAGTATTTGATGAAAAAGATTAACATGGAGACAATTTACCAAACAAATACAGCATTAAGAGCCAAGAGACAGGCTGAGGGAATTGAAGGCTCCAGATTGCCCACATAAAGAATATCATTAAACATAAAGAAAACAAAGCCAGGATAAATGTCTGGGATGTGGAGTCCCACGGAACAGGACTTGTGCTGTCGATTGATTTTTTTTTTCTTTTCTTTAATGCTATTTTTAATATAATATGTAATTCTTTTCTTTTCCTCCCAAATAATAATAATAAAAAAAAGTTCTTCCTGTGACCTGGGTTCTAACCGTGTTACTCTAAGCATTTAAAAAGATTTCTGGAGCAGAATTGGTTAATTAGTGCTTTGTGTTACATATGACCCAACCAGAGATAAAAAGGTTTAAAGGTCTCTTGTAACCCTGCAATGCCATTTGTAACACAAAAATAACCCCCTTTCATTACTGGCATGCCACTGTAGCAGGCAGGTTATTTTTTCCCTTCGCTGCAATGAGGGCAGCTTTCGCATCAGAAGAATTCTTGGCAAATTAATGCGCTACCTCTTGGGCTAATTAAATTAGAAAGGATCAAAAATACAGAGCAGCTTTTGTGGTGGACACAATGTTGTGCTTCATGCATCTTGCTCAGAGAGGAATTTCTGCCATTTAGCCCCTTTTTGCCTCTAGCAGCGTTCTGGACTCTCTAACACAGTCAAGTTCCTAATTTGCCTCAATGAGAGAGAATTATTAACTGATAATAAGAAAAGGAGCATTCACAGCTCCAGGCTGGGCTGTGTGGAAAAGGGTGAGCTACACAGCACCTGAAGCGCATGCAATTTTTATTAATTCCTGCCTAAAACAACGCATTCAGGAGTAAAATTGCTGTGCAAATGACAAAAACAATTATAATTTTGATTCTTCGGTTCTGAAAATATGAACTGCTTTATCTTAAATATGACTAGATTAAACTAGTAATAAGTTCACCTCTCCTTGAGCCTGCACAGAGCAGTTTTGGTTGTGGCAAGTGCATTTCATTTTGAAGTTGGTTCCACTTAAATTGATTGTTCTTGTCTTTAGAAGTATTTTTGAGAGCAAGTGAGGTGTAGTTTTTCATTTATGCTGGCGACGCGAAAGGCAAAACTGCTTTTACTCATTGCAAATAGAAATTGTGCTGCTTGGAGAGAGCAATCTATACAATAAAGGTATTAAAGTGGATCTAGGATAATGCAAAGCAATGCAGCAAGGGTGCCCGTAGATGGACATAAGGTTAGAGTAGGATATTCTTATTTTTTTTATCCCAAGAGCCAATTCTTGTTAGCACAGAGAGATGTTCCCTAACAGGCATGGCTGTCAGAGTTGGACTGGACTGTGCCCCTCTTCTAAATGCAATTAATGGCCAGGACCAAGCAGGCCTTGCTCTGCCTGCTCTTAGGCAGGGGAAACATTTATTAAAGCTAATGGGAGTTGGCTGGACAGGGAAAAATGGCATGAAGACCCTTCACATAAAGCTTAAAAAATAGTTCTTTGTCCAAGAACTACTAAAATTTCTTTGCTTTCGAAATGTTGAAACCTCTGCTTGTTGTTTTTTTCATGCAGATACTGTTTTTCTGTGGTCAGTATTTTTGCCCTTAATGGTTCCACTCGCTACCATACTGGAATCTACAAAACTTTCCAGGCTCATCTCTATCTGCTTTGTTTTTTGATTTCAAGCAAACGTGTTTTTATGTGTGTCTAAAAAAGATACAATTTAAAAATCTTGGAATTTAAGGAGGGCAGGTATTGCAAGTCACAGCAGATTCAGGGTTACAGTCCCTTCACTAGTGATTCACATGGAGTATGGGAATAGAGAGACTTGGATTTTCTATTCTTTTTCAGAAAACCAACATTGTGCTGTTTATTAATTTGTATTTCATCAGCATGCTCAGCATCTTCTCAAATGACTTTTGCATATATTTAATTCGGAGGGGGGAAAAGCACAAGTGAAAAATCTGGAGTTTGGGTATTTTCCTGGGAACATGTGGAACATGAACCAGCATGCGGCACACGTGATTTGCATGACTTGTGACTCTGTCTGCATTTCTATGATAGTTATTATATTAATAATAATAATAAAAATGCAATGGGTAACCACAGTTGTAAAGGCGGTCCCTGTCCTGGAAAATTTTGCAAACTGAAAAATTGTGGAAGAGAAAATAGTAGGGGGAAGGGAGGGTTGAGGAGGAAACAGGCTTGGCTACAGGAAGCGGGAGAGAAGCAGTGGGGTGGGAGAAGGATGGGACCCGGTACCCAGTCCTACCACCTGTCCTCTGCTCCTGCTGCTCACCTAAAACATAAAAATCTTTGGGCAGAGTGGAGGCAGGGGAAAAAACCCACTGTGAATGAAAGGATTTAAAAACTGATCTCATGTATTCCCTATTTCCTTGGAGGTAAAAAAACCTCAAAAACAAACAGTCCAAGAAACACTGCAGAGAGTCCAATTATTTCAGTTAATTACTTTTGAAATAAACTATTCTTGATATGTGTAAAGGTGGGAGATTATGACGCATTTTACAGCTTTTTAATTTGTTTTCTTTTTCTTCTTTCTTTGTATTAATGTTACAGTACTGATTAAACAAGCCTTCATGGAACCTTTAGGACTGCCAAAAAACCTGGGGGTCTGTGATACTGTCCTGGGCTGTGTGCTGGGGCTGTGCCTGTTTATTTGTGTGAAAAGGAGGGGGAAATGAAACCCTGTGTTGTTTGGGGCTTGGAAGCCACCTGGTCTGGTGGAAGGTGTCCCTGCCATGGGCAGGAGGTGGGAATGAGATGGTCTTTAAGGTCCCTTTAACCCAAATCATTCCATGATTTCCAGCTGCTTAGTGAGGGATCAGTGAGGCTCTTATGAGTGAGGCATGAATAAAAGGCAAAATAAAATTATAGGAAAGTAATTTGTTAACTAGAACTGAAAAAATATTTTAATCAAATCATTCAGGAGTGGGAATGGTCTCTTACAAGTCTGTAGAAGTCTTTTGAAATATTATTTCCTGTACACTCATTAGAGCAATCTGGTAAAAGGAAACGATGATTATGCACATAATTTAGAAAAGAGAAGAAAAACTTGGATATTTCAAGCAAAGCTGAAAGGTTGGTACTAGTCAATCATTACGAAAAGAGAAACTCCTGACTCTGCATTTATGTGTTTACATGAAATAATTTTGTGGAATAATCACTTTCTGATTCTAGACCCTTACCAGGAAAATTGGGAAATTTGTGCCAAGTGATGGCCTGGCTGCAGTTAATTTTTAGACTAAAGTTCACTTTCCAGGAACTTCCACAGCAATTGGATGGCAGAGTTTTGTATCCAGGTGACTCCCAGTAGTGTAAGACTGGACAGGAAAATCTTCTCATGAAATGTCCCAAGTACAGGAAGCAAAATGAAGCCCTGGCTAGGTTCTGTTTGCTTTTTATGGTTTATGATGTGAAATGAGGCTTTTGGTAAAGAAACCATCCATGAATTTTAAAGGGATAGGGAGCCCACTGTACTGATCCTTTATTCCCAGATCTCCTATGCTCACTGGTGGCCCCTTTTACATTTGGCTTGCACCGTAGGAACAGCTTCTGGGATATTTTATTGTTAAGATTTCAGTGATTTAAATAAAATATCTTAGACATCAGGTTACCACATGGACAAAAAGTGAAGCAATCCCATGAAAGCTGCAAAAGTACCACCTATATGTAAGAAATTGTCTCCATAATGGAAAATATGAGGGATAAAAATAATAACAATGGAAGGTTATAGTGGTTTAAGTTAAATAAATGGAAGTTTATCTGCTGCTACAACTGCATCGAACATGTAGCAAATTGCAATGAGATGCTTGGGATTGTAAATCCATCTTTCCTTGGGTCAGTCCTGTGAGGGAAGCAGCCTTGGGAGACTCAGCCAGGACCAAAGGGACTCAGCACTGCAGGGAGCCTGGATCTTCTTCTGCAGAGGTCACCTCCTTACCCCAAACATATGCACACTTTCCTTGAGCAAATTTTGTTGATGTCTGTTTGTGTATTTAGGACAACATTTGTTTAGCAAACTGTTGCATGGTTTCAAAGAAAAACCAGTTTGGTACTGATGATTCACTCCCTGAGGCTCTGCCCAGGCAGAGTGATTCCCTTCTGATTTTCTTTCTTTTTTTTTTCTTTTCTTTTTTTCCTTTTTTTTTTTTTCCGATGAAATTTCATTTCCTGGCAGTTGCAACATTTCTGAGCTGTATTGTTTGCAGTGGGGAATCCCTTGTTTTAGAGGCACGTTAAAGTAGATTCAGCTGGTGGCTGGGTGTGTTGGAGATGCGGGTTTAAATCCAAGTTTTCCTCAACTTGGAGGTCAGTCATGAAAAAATGTACTCTGAGTCTGAAGGGTTGGATCTTGTCCTGTGTGTGGGTTAATTGAGGGCCCTTCTGCTCTGCATGGGGGAACTGAGGCCTTGGAATCTTGGAAAAAAGGCCTGGCTGGATGGAATTCTGAGCAACCTGGTCTGGTGGAAAGTGTCCCTGCTCATGATAGGGAGGTTGGGATGAGATAAGATTTAAGGCCCTTTCCAGAAGTTCTGTTTTGTTTCCAGTCCAAAAGCATTTTGGGATGATGTGAATTGCTGTAAAAGGAAATTCATTCCATAGTTCTGCTCTTGGATCCTCCTGCAAGTTCAGGATTGTGTGAGGGCTTTGCATCTGTATCTGAGCTTTGTGAATTGCTGTTCCAGCAAGGCACTTTTTAGGTAAAAGTTTGTCACAGGAATATTATCCCTGCTGCTTTTTCTCATCTTTGGTATCCTTCTGGGAAATAAAGCTGTTTGCAATTGACACAAATTCTAGAGGAACTAAGGCAACAGAGAAAATTTTGGTGTCCTGACACAACATTTTGGATTATTTTTGACTTTTTTTTTCCTCTCCATTTCTGAAATTGCTAATAACAGATGCTTGAATTCTAGTCAAGTGAAAAATTCCAATTGATTTCAAAAGCAGTTGGATTGGATCCTAGCATCAGTTTGGCACCTATGAAAATACAAACATATGCAAGGGCCTCACTTTCAACTGCACTCAAAAACAATACTAAAAAACCCCAAACCAACAGTAAAAATTTTGAAATTACTGAGTTAGAAGAAAAATCTTTGATATTTACAGACATTTCAGATAGGGAATGTAGGGTACTGATAACAGCTTTGAACAAAAATTTGGATAAAGGCTGTATTGTCTATTTGTTATGGAATTGCCTTTGACCTCATCATCCCACTTTTTTGTGGGTTTTGTGTTTAGGAGTCCTTGGTTCTGAAGGCACCACACTTTGGCTCAGATGTTTGATTTGGGTTTACTCTTGGGGAGTTCTCTTCTAGCTGGGCTCAAGCATATGGTTTGATTTTCAAGTGAAGTGACACCACTTCTTACAAATGCACATTACTCATTCCCCGTGCAAGTTCAAGAAAATCATGGCATCTTTTATTTTTTATTTAAAGCTGACAAAGAAGTCATACTTAAAAACCAATCTAGGAAATTACTTCATTGTCAAAATTATTTCCTCTGATCATTTCCATGCTTTAATTCTTATATTATTCTTACTGTAGCTGTGGTGGTGGACTTTTACCGCTGGAATGAATGGGAAAATGACATCATAGTAAAATGTCATGTTGTTTCAGCTCTTAAATGGCTGAACTACAATTAATCAAAATTGGTGTGATTTTTATGAAGTGATATGACCAATAATTTAGGATTTTAATTGCTACATGAAAAGTGTTATTTTTTTAAAGGCATAAACATTTAGGAATATCTTTTTTTTTAATAAGAACTGCAGAAATTTGATATTATCAAGTGATTCCAATATCAAATATTGCATGTATGGTGTGAAATGGTAAATACAATGTTGTTAAGAGATGCCTTCTTTTCTTTACCCTGTCTGGGAGGATGATGTGCATAACTCTCTGCAAAAGATAACTTGTTTGATGTGAAGTTGCACTGAGCAGTGTATGGGATGGCAGCCTGCCAATTGGTGATCCATTTTCTAGAAACCCAGTTTGAGGCCGTGCCAACCAGTCACATACATCTTATCTTCAGCATCACAGTGCAGCCTCGTAATTCCCGCAAAATTATGTTTGACGTTAAATTATAAACCCTTAGTGTAATAATAAAAAAAATAAATAACCCTAAAAGCAAATTAAAAATTATGTTTTCACTGGAGCAGGTTATAAGCCCACTAGAAATGTGATCTGTAGTCACCAGTCTGTGGGCAAAATTCCATTTCTCAAGCATTGCTTTTTTTTCCCCCCCTCTCTCTACCAAGCAAAAAAAAAAAGCTGTAATTCAGAAAATTAAGTTTTGGTTAGGGCAAAGAGATATTTTTTTAATTTGAAGTGATGGATAAGAACCTTTTTAAAATTAAAATAACAAGTCAGATGTGATGCATTGGGGGGTTATCTCTGCCACATCCCTACCTATCGCTTTAGCTTTGTTCTAAAAAGTGGGGATTTTGCAGAAAAAAAAAAGTAGTGAAGAGGTAAAGCAAATGCTTTCCAGATGCTGTCCCAGGACCAAAATCTTGTTGTGTGACCACTGCAATGGTCCAGTGCTGCCAGGGGAAGGTTTGTGGAGGCAAAGCTTATTTCTGCCCCACGGATGTGATGCAAATGTCATTGTGAGCAAAAGCTCAGAAATAAACTTCAACCTTCAGAGGCAAGAGAGAGAAGGATTGGTTACAAGTAGAGCTAGCCATAGTGGTAAGAAATATTTTATTTATTTATCAGTATAAATTCCATAAATTAGCCCAGGGCATGTTGTGACATCCTTGTACTACATTAGTTTTGCATTTGAACTAAAAAAAAAATTGAGTTCCAACAGAATTTAGGAGAATTACTTTTTTTCAGAAATGTTTTGAAATAAGGAAGATTTCTGCTAAACATTTATACATCTCCCCTCATAACCAAAATTCTATGTCAGGTTTGCACTTTTCCTGGTTTGCACATATTATCCAGCAGGATGAGTTTGCAGGATGAAGTGACAGGCTGGAAATATTAAAATTTCGGTGATCTTTCTGTACACAATTATAAAAGTTGGTCATATAAGCAAAAAAAAGAAAAAAAAGGTAATTAGAATACTTCTGAACAGTCTAAGATTGTTGGCATGTAAAATTCTTCTCATTAACTAGAATTCAAGCTCCAGTGAAAATGGTTTTAGGAGGCCTTCAGTGCCCAAACATATGAAAATTAATCCAGAATCACTTAAAATGTGACTTTAACTTACTTTACACAGCAGACTTCACTTTACACTTGTACCTGGAAGATTTCTTAGCACCTCTAAGTTCATACTTATCACCATCTTCTCACAAAGCTAGTGAGGTGTTCATGTTTATTTATAAAGGCCTGAAAAGAGCTTATTCACTTTGAATTCATTCTTAACTTGTTTAATCTGTCCTTAAATTGTTTCTTTCTGTGGCCATAAAGAACATACTGTGTTAACACCAAAATTTGGCAGTTCATCCATTTAAATGCCCCATCTTGGTCCATGGCAGTCTTCTCCTTGCCTGGTGGTGCTGGAAAAAAGGTCGGGATAAGCTCCATTCCCAAAAAAAGGGTTGGGATAAGCTCCATTCCCAAAAAAAGGGTCGGGATAAGCTCCATTCCCAAAAAAAGGTTGGGATAAGCTGCATTCTCCAGGGGCAGGCATGGGGCAGTGCAGATTTCCATGGCAGTGGTGCTCCTGAGCCTCCATGAGGTGGCAGGCACTGCTTCCCTGCCTCCAAGATGAGACCTCAGAGCCATTGCCAGGTAACTCCAAACAGTGTGTGCACATCTCCCAGTGCCAAATTAATTCCAGCAGTGGAAATTAATTTCCTAGCGTGTTTTGGGAAGGAAGAGGTGAATTAATTGCTGTGGACACCGCGACACCATCCAAAGGCTACACTTGGTCCTGGGCTCAGATTAGCATGGAACCAGTTGTAATTGGGCTCTGCTTCTTTATCATTCAAGAGCTCTTTTGCATGACAACAGGATACTCACATCTCCAAGGGATACCTTTGGCACTTCCACTGCTCTCATTTCTTTGCACACCCCTGTTCATTACTGAAATCCTGGAACCAAAGCAGGGCGTGGGGAGGTCTGTCTGTCTGTCTGCTTTATTTCACCTAAGCAAACTCAGTGCTCCCTCCTTGGCACAGGAAGCATTTACAAAAGTTGTTTAAAGAGCAATTGCTCTTCTTCACCAGGGAGGCTGGTCTTTGCACGGAATTTAAATCAGGTTTGTGGCTCAGGAGGGGAATGTGAGGCTTCTGAGCTGTGTTTATGAGCCCAGTGCTGCTGCTGGGCCTCAGAGAAGGAGATCTCACTGGACTGGTTGTGTCTTTAGGCAGCTCAGTAGCCCCATATTGCTCTTCACCATTAAAATTGTGTGCAGAAGACAGAATTAGGAGGTTTAAAAATGCACAATGTAAATAAGCTCTGGATGCAGTCAAGTAAATGCAATTGTTTTGTTGAAAGTGGAGATCCTAGAGCCATACTGGTGCAGAAGGTGGGCCCTGTGTCTGTGGCAGAAAAGTTTAACTCAGATTGAAAGTCCCCAGTTGGGGTCTGCACTGCCTGCACTTGTTTTTGTTGCTCCCTATATGTTTCCTGGGTGCTTTGCTATGAAGTCTCACTCTCTTTATCTGTCTTGACAGATGGAATCAGTAAATGTTACATTATCAAGTTTTATCTAAAAATGTCTCCCATTGATAGCGCATTTATATCGTGTCATAATAGCTCTTTGTACCAAAGCAAGGGGAGCTGGGAAAATCCTAACTAGTGAGTAAGCTTTCATTTTTAAAGTAGTAAAAAAGTTCTTTGTTCTACAGCATCCTATTTTTAGAGTGAACTTAATTAAAGTGAGTTAGGAATTTTGAAATCTGGAATCGGAAAAATTGGGTCATTATTAATTATTATGTATATAATAAATCCAGGGGCTGTGGTCTTTTTTCTTCACAATGCACGTATGTCTTCTCCTTCCTCACAGGCATTTTTCATTACCAGAGGAATCAACTTCCCTTCTCCAAGGCCCTGGCTTAGCAACTTGCTGAGCTGAGAATCGAGCTGTGAGCACACAAGGAGGACTATTTTGGGGGGTTCACTCCAGACCTTGTCAAGGGCATTTCTGTGCTGAATTACACATAGCACTCTGTCAAAACCCAGTTTTTCTAATGCATCTCTGCAGCCACTTTCCCTCCTCCCAGTCCTTCAACACCTTCTCCCTTTCACCTGCTCCCTGTCAGTCTGCAGTCAAGGAATGCAGGTTTCTGTAAATGGGAAGGTGAAGCTCTCGGGACCACAGGGAGTAATAATGTCCCCAGCTCATATTATTTTCTAGTGGTGTTCATATCCCCTAATCAATATAATTCATGTTGGTTTTCTCTCCCCTTTTTCTTCCTCTGACTCTTTTTTCAGAGTCAGCATTCCTCTTGTCAACTGCTTTTTCTTTCCTGTTTTCTTTCTCCCCATCACCCCCAGCTCCTGAGCTCCCTTGTCACCTCTCTGACCTGGATCCTTTCCTGTAGATGCTTGGTCCTGTTGTGAGCTCCCATCTGCCAAATCACCACCTCTGCTGCTGCTACAAGAGTGCTACAGCGTTCACATCTGGACAGATGTGGCCTGTCCACGTCACCTGGGCCTTTCTTTGCTTCTGGATCCCTGGGGAAGGGAGTGCCCAGGTAAAGCAAGGCAGAATTGCCTCAATGCAAACAGCCCATCTGCAGTTCCTGGGCTTGGAGTAGCAAATAGGATCTTTTGCAACTTGTACCATGATTTCTATTCCTGTGTGAGCCCAAAAAAACACTGAAGAAAGCTGAATTACTTTTTTTATAAATAGTTTCTAACAAGAAAATGGAAATGCCTTTCTACCTTTTGTTTTTGAGTGTAGTTTTAAAAACTCTCAAGGCTTTATTGCATCATCTTTTGAGAAATGAGGAAACACTGGGATATCAGTGGTTTTTCTCTCCTCTCAAACTGCTCTGTACTCTTCAGTTGGAGTTTAGTACCATTTGAGCTTTCCACAGATTTCCTAAATAATTTGTTCTAACTATGCCATGTTGGTAAGAGATTCTTCTGGTTTTACAGGCATTGCTAAACTGCCAGGGCTGCACTGGTTTGCGCTATTCAATATCTGCTTTTGCCCTCATAATTCTTGGATTATTCCCTGTGACATCCTGTCAAATCTCTTCAGTTTGGGCTCTTGTAAATGATGCCCCTTGGGTTTCTCTGAGTGCCTACAAACAGGCAGGAAATGTTCAGCAGTGATTAAAGCCCATCAATAAACTCTGTCAAGTAGCTGCTGTATTTAAAACCATAGGTGGACAGATCTTAGCAGTGGAAAAATTGGTGAGGTAAAGTAATTATGATGTTTATTTCTAGGCTACATAAGAGGACACATATACCTATACACATACACCTACCTATTTATGAAAAACAATGCACTTAGGAGAATGAAAAAATAAAAAATACCAAGTAACTCACAATTTGTATTTTGACTCATAAACCTCTAGTTTATTTTAATTGTGGGTAAATTGCTGTATGAGTTCTGTAAAAGTAAATATGAAAAGAAAGAAAATGAGCATTTACTGCAGCCCAACATTCTTTTTTTCACTTGAATATTTGTTTTTCCATACTCAATGTGCAGTTGGAATGGAATTACTGGTAGGGAGATTATTATTATTGCTATCAACTTTCCAGTAACAGGTAAAGGATAATTCTTTCCTAGGCCAAAATTTCTCTGTGGCAAATATCAGTTTTGAACTGCTGATCTGAGGCTTCAAATTTGTATCTGATGGATGCAGAGAAAAAAACTTTTAATCTGCTCTTACATGGCATTAGGAAGGAATTCTTCTAAAGTTACATATTGGGATCAGCTACATGTTGAGGGTGGAAAATGGAGAAAAAAAATAAGAAAATGTTGGTTTTTCTCTCCAAAGCATGCATAAATCTCTTGATAAATCCAGTGCTGAAGATCATGCTTTGCGCATGCAGTAACACACCCTCTGTATAATATTTACAACCCATCAACAGATGGGTTGCACACTCTCAGGAAGTGTGTTGATTTAAGAATTTTGGTGCTATGATGGCAGATTTTCAAGGAAGATCATGTTGAGAAGTGCAAAGACTACCTCAGGGGCTGTGTCTCTTGTTCACTTGTCTCTGCTTTTGGATCAAGAGGGTGCAGTTTATTTTGAAAAGACCCAAACTTTGCTTTGAATGGCTTGTCCAGGAGTGAATTAGCTGCAGCCCCACCATAAGTTCGGGTTTTTTCCTCATTCTGGAGGTTTTAAACATGAATGGAAAGGTGGTTGAAAGGTAAATCATGTTGTATTTCATGTTTCTACAGTCTTCTGCAGCAACCCCTTCCAGCAATGTGTGCCAGGTCTGTGTTTGGGGCTGTTCATTAATTCAGCTCCAGAACCCCAGATTTTCAAACTGCTCTTAGAGGTGTTCATCTTTTCAAGAAAGAAGAGGGTAAGAAGACAAAAAAGAAGTGATTGCATCCAAATTTTAAAACCAAAGCCAACCTTCAAGAGTTACTAAATTCAAGGGATGTGACTTTAGGTGCCAGTTTATTTTAGAGATAGTGGCAGACAAGGTTTAGATCACTGGTCACTCAGACTCCCAAACTTTGGGATCAGGGCTTGGCTTTGGTCAGGAATTTAGACCTCTCTTTTTTCTTGGTGCATCACACATGCGAAAAATCTCTGTCTTTTAGTAAGTCCTTAAATACCTGCTGCAGACATTCCTTGCTGCCTTTAGACACCAATATTCAGTTTGCCAACCTATTACTTCCATCTAGACTTGACAATGACTGCTTAGATACATTTAATTAAAATGACAGACTAGAGTTCAACCAAGAAGTGTTGAGCTAATTCCATTCTGTAAGGGAAGAAATAAGATTAAAATCCAGAAGGGACCCCCCCACCCCTTCCCCATTTCTCCAGAATTACCATCAGCCATGAGATTATCTCCAAGGTTTCCTGGAAATGCACAAGCCCAAAGCATGCCACGAACATCTACCCTTGAATGGAATGATCCATCACTCATTCAAACAAACAAAACCCCTTCTGAGCCTAATATCCTTAGTGTCATCGTTAATTATAATATGCAATCATAATCATTTTGGAGGTGGACCTGGGGTTAATTTGGCCAATCAACTGCTGATCATTAACAGTGGCCTATTGAAGTGTATGAAAATGATCCCCTGTAGTTGCTACACGTATGAGGGAAGTAATACATTGTGTTCTTTTTTCCTACAGGCTGTGTGCCAAAATATTCCTTT
The DNA here is from genome assembly GCF_000277835.1 of Geospiza fortis. Lineage (NCBI taxonomy): Eukaryota > Metazoa > Chordata > Aves > Passeriformes > Thraupidae > Geospiza > Geospiza fortis. The sequence continues at coordinate 1,747,505 of NW_005054298.1, read as the reverse complement.
TCCCTGTGACTCCAATTCACAATTACTGGATACTTTTAGCCCTTATCGTTTTTTATGAACAGGTGGATAGGAAATTGTTTTGGCATAAAATAAACAGGGAGAGGTGCTACAAAGGGTTGTCTTCATTTTAAAGGCGTGTTGCCAGCCTTTTATTCTTATTATTATTATTTTTTTTAATCTTTCCAGTTTTCTTTTTATAGCAGGCTTTGAAATAATATACAGGCTTGTTTTGTCAGAAGCAGGAAGAAGAGGTCTTTTGTGGCATTCAGTTGTGTCACTGTCCTTCTACCTGTGCTGACACTGTGCTGCTTCTCAGGACCTTTGCTTCATTTGACTGGTGAAAACTAATCTTAGCAAAACCCCAAAAGTAGAAAAAGATGTGTCAAAATCTGAAATCTCTGCTTTTGTGTTTGAGCATCCACAAAGCAGTTAGGGACTGTTAACATATATATGTATATGCTAATATACCTTTAAAACTGAGGGGGATATTTATTTGAAAACATAAATGAATTAAAAATATTTTTCAATTTTACAACATCACAGAGTAAACAGTTGCGAAGGAAACAGTTTAAAATGATGAAAATTGGAAATATTCCTGTGATATTTGAGTGGATAAGCCTGCAGGATACATCTTAATTAAATTAATTGTGTGTCCTGCGATTTGATCACCTTTTGTGAAATCACAAAATAAGTTGTTTATATATGGAGCTATAAATGAAAACAAGCGGATCCAAGAGGGTCCTTTCCACTGATAAATTAATAAGTGGTGGCCAAAATTACTTTAATATAAGAGCTGATTCTCAGATAGTGGGAGGCTGAATAAAATTAGATGTCTACAGCAAACATCTCTTTTTCCCATGTCTAAAGAAGGATTTCCCAAATCAAGGCCACCAACCTCAAGTTATGTTTTAACTACAGTGAATTGAACTAGTTCAAAGTAACAGAAGGAAAAAAAAAATATATGAATGATCACATCAATTCTTCCTCTTCTCTGTTTCAGGATTATTGTCTGGGAAAAGGGATGCTGTATCTGAAATGGAACAAGGTAGTGATACGGTGAAAGGCAGAAAAGAGGTACAGCTGGAGGATATTTTGCTTTTTTTTTAAAAAAACATTTTTGTCCATGTACTAGCGCCGAGGAAACATGAATGGGCACGAACGTCTATTTTTAATGAAAGAAAAGAGTTGATTCACTCTCAGGCAGCAGTAACGTAACTTATTTTCTAACAGCAAGAGCCAAGCATATGGTATTCATCATTAGCAGTAGCAACAGAAGCCGTTTCTGCGGGGCCGGGGCTGCAGAGCCCCGCTCCAGCCGAGAGCCCTGCCTCGTGGGCTCCCACCTTCCCCTGGCAGCCCTGCCCTGGCACTCCTGATCCCTTTCTTAGGGCTTCCCTAAAAGCAGAGGCCACACCAGACTAAGAGAATAAAAGCTGATATGTTTATTGAGGGGCATTGAGGTGCATTAAGGGCAGATGAACTGTGGCGTGTTCGCAGGGGTCTGAGGATGAGGGAAGAGACGAGGATCTGACTCCATGTTTCAGAAGGCTTGATTTATTATTTTATGATTTATATTATATTAAAACTATACTAAAAGAATAGAAGAAAGGATTTCATCAGAAGGTTAGCTAAGAATAGAAAAAGAATGATAGCAAAGGCTTGTGACTGATCGAGACAGTCCAGACAGCTGGACTGTGATCGGCCATTAATTAGAAACAACCACATGAGACCAATAACAGATGAACCTGTTGCATTCCACAGCAGCAGATAACCATTGGTTACATTTTGTTCCTGAGGCCTCTCAGCTTCTCAGGAGAAAAAATCCTAAGGAAAGGATTTTTCATAAAATGTGTCTGTGACAATGAACCCTCCCTGAAGGCTACACCCAAAATAGACAGCAGGTCATGAGTTTTTCACACTTTTATAAGTTTGGTCCATTTCCATATTGTTGTTGTAATCTTCCAATTGAAGCTTCAGGTAATGAAGTTGTTTGCCCCAAGTTTGCTTCTCCCCCAACTTACTTTTTTTTATGCTTTTCCAGACCTTATACTTTTCCTGTCCTTTATTCCCAGGCCTAGAGAGAATTGTCTAATCAAAATGAGAAGGCAGTAGCTAACACTCCATATGGAGTTTAGAGTTATACACTGAGGAATTGCAGGATTACAAATATACGAAAAATAGAAAAGCTAAAATCCTACAGCATCACTACCAGTTCCCATGGCCCCAGCCTGTCATCTAAGATTCCAGTCTCATGAGCTGCCCTTGTATTTGTGGCCTTCTCAGGGAAACTAGTTCCATAACTAATGGTGTTCTACCTTTCTCTGGCCTTTTTTCGTGCTACTGGTTATGAGCTGTGTTCATCTACAGGGCTATCAGGTCTATCTAAAGAAGTACTATTTGACAAGAAGAGCTTTTTATTTATTTTTCCCACCTCCTCTCTTAGTAATTGCCTGGGCAGCTTGGAGATGTGAATCAAAGCTGGAGCTGTCAGTGAGCAGCTTTTAAAATGTCCTTACCATTCCCCATTATCATTATGCTTACACACTACACCAGCAGCTAAGCTTTGGCTTGATAGCCACAGCCATCATCTCTATTCCTCTATAGCTTTCAAAATGTTCCTGCAAAACAGAAATTCCTGGCAATGCATCAGAATGGAGACAAATGTTTAATATCCGTGTTACTAATGGTAAAACTGAGACACAGCTTGTTGTAAGCGGCCAAACCCAAGTGTTTCATGCAGTGAGAGATCTCCACGTGGTTAGCAGCCCTGCTAGGCCCCTGTCACACCAGCCCTTGCTAGAACAGCCCAACTCCAGCCCCTGCAGACACCTCAGTGCACTCATCAATGACCTTGGGTGTGCTCTCACACCTTGAGTGTGCTCTCTGCTGTGGTTCTGCATTAAATTCTGCTTGAGGTGAGAGGAGGTTTATTCAGATATCAAGCTGGATGGCAAACTTTTTGCTGCCTTGCGATGGGGTTTGGAGTGGGGAAAATTTGAGCTCTGGGCTTTATTGTATTTGCGGACACTTAGCGGTTGGAGGAGAGGTGAATGTAAATTGTTTATAAAAGACCAGGGTTGCTAAAATTGCACATAATCGACAACAAAAGGGCTGAGGCCCTGGCACAAGTTGCCCGGAGAAGCTGTGGCTGTCTCCTCCCTGAAAATGTCCAAGGCCAGACTGGATAGAGCTTGGAGCAACCTGGGATAGGGGAAGGTGTTCCTGCCCATGGCAAGGGGTGGAATGAGATGAGCTTTAAGGTCCCTTCCAATCCAACCTATTCAATGATTTTATTATAAATTTTAACCTTTATTGCCTGTTTACACTCTCCTTCACAACTTTTGGTTTTAGGAAAAGTCACTTATTCCTCAACATCAAGCTCTCTTCTGTTCATTTCTGTATTCATTTAAACTGAGAGATGAATCCAACAACGGGTTGGCCTGGGAGCTCTCTATTGTTGTTGTCCTCAAAATTCCAATTCAGCTTGTACTTTGTTTTTACAAAAGCCCATGATATTGCATAAAACATTGTTATGTTGTGCTGTTGCTAGATTGTGTCAAATCAGGAAAATAATTGGAGGCTGCCATTCATGTCAGAATATTTTAATTAGTGGATTTTTTTATCTGTCTTAAATTACAAGCAACTTCCTCCTTGGAACTAGAAAAGTGTGGAGGGCCTCATTAGTTCTGTCTCTGTGTTGCACTTGAGCTCTGCTAGAAATTTAAGTGAGCAACTGAAATGTGAGTTTTGCTTTCAATACCTTTATGCTCTAGTCTCCCCCTTCCTCCACCACCCCCCAGTTTTCCATTTGAAACACAATGCTTCTATCTTTGTTTTTCAGTTAAAGGCCGATTTATAATGATGGTAGGATTATGTGAATACTAATACAGGTATTTGTATTCTCCAAAGGGAACACAACATCGGTTCTGGTCTGTAAATATGTACAACAGTTTATGACTTTCATGAAATATTGGAGGAATGCAGAGATGAGAAGTTTAGTAGTATGGTAAGAAAGCCAAAATCCAAACAATGCTTCAAAGGCTTTAAAAATAAATCTTTATGTTGGTGTTGACAAAACTGAAGTAGTGCCATTTGAGACAGATTTTTCCATTGAGAGGCAATTTCAAAAGAGCAATTATATTCATATTTGGAAAAGTGGTGTCCTATCTGAGGCCACCTAGACGCAGAGCAAGATGAATTAATGCACCAGCCTCTATCCAGAGCCAAGGGACTTCTGTTGCTTCCAAGGAAGATTCCCCTGATTATTTATTTCATAGTAAAAAACCTCCCAGATACTCTAAAATGAAAAAAATTTCAGTATTTCTGCTTTGGGCCATTTTAATCACCAAAATTTGGCTATCTGCTTAGCTGAGGCAAACCATTAGCCCTTGTTTGATACCAAGGCCTGAAAGTCATTAGTGCAACAAATTAATAGTTTAGAGCAAAATTTATATGATTTTTTAAAAAATGATAGGTTATTTCTTCTTCACTCCCTTTGAAATTTTTTCAGTCCTTGGAAATATTTGTGAGAAAACTGAACTGATTCAGTTTTTTATTTGAAAAGGAAGATGTGATGGGTCCAGCCTTTGTGGTCAGGTGATGCTGAATGCCCATCTAGGAAATCCTGTGATCCACCAAATAAAGTGATAAATTTTACCTGTCAGCCTCATAGCTTGCAGAAAAGCAGAAGCAGTTGAGATAATCAATGAAATTGGAACAAAAAAAAAGTTTGGGGAAAAATGTGGGAAGCAGAGAATTTCCCTTGCAAATCTAAGGCTATGGGTTTCCATCCTTACTTGCACCTCTTGGGGAGAGGAAGAGGAGGGGGATTAGATCAGGTAGGTCTGCTTTATTTCCTTTATTTTATATTTATCTCCTTTAATTCCCTGGGGAGAAGGAGATGCAGCACCCTGGACTTTCAGACTTGTGGCTGTTATGGGATGGTCTGAGCACTTTGGAGATTTGGTGGGAGCAGGCAAACTTTTACCAGTTTTTGTTGCCAAGCTACACACCACAAATGTGTCTGTAAGCCCTGAGAAATAAATATGACTGCAGCTTTGTTTATAAGTGGCATAAAAACAACAGAGACAGCCAGTCAACCAGCTTTTATAAATTATAATTTTAAACTGAAAACATAATTTGAGGTCAAGGCTGCTGCTCTGATTTCCAGGAATTTGTTTTTTCTTTTAATTCCGTGATTTTTTACCTCTTCCTTCATCATGAACTTTTACCCATGTTCAAATATTCAAAGCAGAAATAAATGAGGAATAAGGAGTACTATTCTTAGAGGGTAAAAGATGAGGATTTCAAATTAAATTGTGGGGTATTTGAGCTCTTTGAACAACTTCTTGTTTTCCCGAGGTAAAAGGTGTGCAGCCCTTCAGATTTTGTATTTTGGGACTTCAGCTGCAGACATGTTTGTGAGCAGCCAAAATGTCCTTTGCAGCACATTGGGGAACAAAGATTTCAAATCAGTTATTTAAATTAAAAAAACCCCCTAAATTCCTAACAACAATTCCGATACTGCTGTAAAATTCTCCCAAAATGAAAGGTGTGGTGCTTGCATCCCTGATATTGGTAGCAGATATAAGAATTTGTATGAACTTTTACTAATTAATCTCAACTGTTTATTTAAATTGAACAATATTTCCTTTTGTTGTTTATCATGCAGATGTCCTCCCTTTAGGTTTTTTTTTTTTTTCCTTTTAAGCTTTTAAGGCTTTTTATTGCTGCCTAATCCCTTCCAACGTACTGTATATCACATTTATGAAATGTATGGGTAGCAGAGAGCAGCAGACAACTTTGTTTTTAAACAAAGACCCCAGGATAAGGGGCAATGTTTTTCCCCTCACAGGTGATGGAGTACGTACAAAGAATGCAGCGGATAATGGCAGTCCTGTCCTCTGAACAGATGGTGATGGTCCTGTTGCTAGGATAAGGCCTGAAGAATTTAGTTTTTAATTCCACATTATTTGCCTCAGTGCCATGAATATCCCTAGGTTTCCTCGGGCAAAAATACAACAAATACACAGAAAGAGAAAGAGAAGTGACATGCGGATAGAAAAGGAGACAGAGCACGGGAAAGGACTGGAGCCAGGTCAATAGAAGCTTTTGGGAAAATGTCTGCTCAGCTGTCTGCAATCACCTGGGTTTGAAAGGCAGGCAGGAAGGAAGATTGGTTTGGCATGAGAACGAGGCCTTTGATGCTTTAGATACCACAGAGAAAAATACGCATTTCTTCCCATTAGAAGTCTGTTGACTTTCCTAATTAAGATAAACATGTTTCTGAAGAAGTTAGCTCTCACAGTACTACATTTGTAAAAACAACCATGCTTTTAAAATATATACACAGACAAGGACGTGTGCCAAGAACTAGTGCTGGTGTGGTCTTACAAATCGCTTTACAGGAATATTTTTAAATCATTGCTTTATTTAAAAGTGAGTGGATTTCATTCCCTCCAGTCAATTAAATATCTAATTTCAACTCAAGTAGATAATAACCAAAGTATTTTTATATAAATGAATGAACAGTTAGAAAACTGTTAAACACACAGCCCTCAAGCATGAAAAATATATTCGTTTAACTGTTTTATTCTTTTATCACTAATTTACTACAGAGATTTTTGCACTTACATCATTTTCAGTTTTGGCACTGGGGGAAAGAAATCTTATTTAAAAAATTAATTCAGATTGAAATTCTCAAAGATCCCTGCGCCACCTGAATTATTCCATCAACCATATTAAGGATGTGGTGGATGGTGCTGGTGGAGTTGTGATTTTTCCACAACGGCAATTTTGAAAAAACACCCAAAACTGTGAAAACTTCCAGTGACCCAGTTCCCACAACAAAGCACATGTTAAATGTTAAAAAGCATGTTGAATTCATAAAAAGACACAGTGCCTGTAAAATGTACAATACCTGAGGTTTGGGGATTAATTGCAATATTCTCCCCTTTCTAGGTGCCTGCACAAGCCAGACTGCATTAAGTGATTTAAAGGAGCCCCATATCAGATGCTCTGGGGTTGGTGAGTGTCTGGTTCAAATTGTTGATTTTTTCCTCCATAGTGATTCTGGTAATTGGGATGTGATCCGTGCCATCCTCATCATGATTAATCACACAACAATGTCATGAGAAGGAAGTTACATGATGCAAACATCTCATATTTTGTGCTTCAAAATAAATTGAGGAAAATGTGGATGAGACTATATGGGACAAAGAATCCACCGTGTACCAAAATACATTGTATATGTTATTTACATTTTGTGTACATATGCATATATATAATTCATGTTTTTGTCCTCAAAAACTGATAGAATTTAATTTTATAATAATGGGGTGTTATGTTTCAGGCTGGGTTTTAAAACCAGCACATTTGGAACAGAAATTTTCCTGGTTTTCAAGTAGTTTCTGTTTTTATTATCTTTCCAGAAATATTATTAAGTAATATAAAATAGATCAGAATTTATTGATATTCAGTTCTCTGGGTATCACATTGTCTTGGAACCTCATAATCACCAAACAGGTAAGAAAACAATCATGAACATGCTCTCACTAATATATTTTATTTCCAAGCACTCCTTTATGTTTACCTCAATTTTTGGTGAAATTGGCGATTGGCTCATAGAATTTCTTCTCCCTCATCTTCATCATCTTGAAAAATATTCAACCAGCTTGTTGAATATTTGCTTTCTTTCTTAGCACCTTTGAATGTTACCAGGCTGTTCTCAATTATCATTTTGTTCATCATCTTGAAAAATATTCAACCAGTTTGTTGAATATTTGTTTTCTTTCTTAGCACCTCTAGATGTTCTCAATTCTCATTTTTTCAGGGCATAGTCACATTGTTCCACCACATTCAGAGGATTAATAGAATTTTGCTCAATATTAGATGTTCACCAGAGAGATGTCTTGGATGCAGATGCCATCTGACTACCTGAGGGACACAACTCCAACCTCTACATGTCTTGGTGAGGCTGCTGAATCGATGTATTTTTCAGTTTATTGTGCGAAATGATGGGGTGAATTTGGTTCACAGCCCTGCATGTGTAAATAAATAAAAATACCTCTGAAACTTGATCGGAGATGAAAGAAACCATTTCCGTCGGAGAGAGGCAGAAGTGGTTTCCCATGCCGTGTGCTTTGTGATACACACAGAAGCCTTTGTGGCTCATCTTGTTTATCCTTCCTATTCTAAGCAGGAGTCAGACACAAGCCTTAAAATGGGATAATGTGTCACTTCTGACATTGCTCTTTTGCTGTAGTTTGTGTTCTTTCCTTAAATATTGGCTGTTCTCTTAGAAGCCCGTTGTGAAGGGAGATGTGTGTGCCATTCTTCTTGATTCCTGGTTCATACCCTATCATACTCTGTGATATTTTCAGATTATTAGGATGGAATTCAGATTAGAAAATGTTTTATGTTTTAATCTCATTACAATGGCACATGAATTTCCTCAAAAACCAGGTTTTCTTTGCTTTCTAATCTTAGATCAATTTTTTTTTTTTAATACAAAAGCAAAAGGTGCCAGTGGCACAGCTACCCCATGTAATGAAACACATAGATTTCTCTTCTACTTATTTTATTTCTCGCATTCATCATTCATATTTAATGCCACAGGCATTTGACTTCTTAATTCCCTATATTGAATTGAAGAGGCACGAACAGCATGCACTCCAGTTTAATGACTGGTAATTCTTCTTCATTGATGACACACTTTTTCACCTGGAAAACTTGTGGTGCCAAACTTCCTCTTACATGTGTGATGCAGTCAGTGTCCTTAACAAGGTGGTGATGGCTGGAGAGTGGAATGACTGGAAAGTGTAAGGTCCTAACCTTAAATGCCTCTTGGACTGAGAGAACATTAGTCTAAGGGTTTTTCTGGTGATAGATATGTATATATTTATTATTTTTTTTCTATAGTTGAACCTCAGTTACTGTTTTTTTTTCTCCTGCTGGCTCTAGGACATGCCTGTTTGCTTATTCATTCTCTTTTTGTGAGCCAAACTTGGAGTAATACACAACTTTCCCGCCCTAAGATAATTAGCATTAATCTACTGAGTAGGTTTGGCAATAATATTTCCAACAAAAAGGTTTTGTAGACTTCAGTAGGACTAGAAGATCATATGAAGGATGAATTACAGTGTCTGACGTCAGTATTTTGGACAAAGGTATGATGGACTAAGCACTATCCTGAACATTATTGTTTATTTACAGACATCTCACAGGACTGTTGTAGTTAGGGTTAGTTACTTGTAAAAGCTCAATATTTTGGAATAAAATATTCTGTAGAACTGCAAAGCATTAAGGCCATTGTAAGAACATTGCACCTTTCCATGTTTTCAAAGCACTTTAGAAGCTTTTGCCAACCCTCATAGCACTGAAACATGGGAAGTCTTATCTTTTATTGATTTCCCAAGTGGGTCGACTGAGACATTGAAGAGTCCTGGTTTGCTAACTGTGAGCACTCTGATAGCCAAACGCAACGTCTGAAGGAAAACAAAAAATGACACTGAACTTCCCCTCCAACTATTACAGGGAAACCTTTTGGAGAGCTTCCCTCAGGAAAACAGAGGGAAAGACACAGAGATGAAGTCACCTGGTAATTCAGGCAGGGCACTCCTGAATGGGAGCAGGAGGATGTGGAGGGATTTTGCAATTAAAGTCGGCTCCAGAGTAGAGGAATATTCTTCATTCAAAACTTGTCAAGGTGTGTGCTCTTCATGATGGCATGTGGATGGATGGGGAGAGGATTTTTTGGAAGAGGAGTGCTAGGTAAAAGAACAAGTCCAGTTTGGTTCCTTGTGTTCCAGGAAAGGTGGATGTTTCTGATCCTTTTCAGTCTGACATCACTTTTTCAGCAAGCTCCAAGAAGTGAAAGAAGTTATACTTGAGTGAGTGCAGTGATCGCAAGAAAATGAGTGTTATTCTGTTCATGAATGGTGATTTAACTGTAGTCTTGATAGTAGCCTTAAAGTTTTCTTTTGGAATATATCCTAAAGCACTAAAAAATAAATTAATGGTACATATTGGAAAGGATCTGCAAACATTTCAGCATAGAAGTACGAAGCTGATGTCTGGGAGGGATTTCAGAGGTCATCTAGTTGCAACTCCTATCCCATGGCAGGAGCAGCTCTACCTAAAATGTGCTTTGGTTGTCAGGTGGTTTTTTAGCCTGGGAATTTCTTCCATTATTTTCATAACTTTCCAAAAGTTCTCCCTTCCACACCCTGCTCTTTAAGATCCTAATGTTTTTAGTGTTCTGATTTCTCTTTAGCAGTTAGAAATGTCTCAGAAAGTGGTTATTAATAAATCATTAAAAGTTTGCATCTCATTTCATTTCCTTGCTGCTCTACTATTCTTTGTTTCCAACCACAGTACAAAGTCATTTTGAAAATAGAAGGAGGAATCTTTCAAAACTGAATCAAATCTAAATGATGGGTGTAAACCCAGAGATTTCTTTCCTTTTCCTGGAATGCTCTTTGTTATTCAAGCTATTTGCTTAGATTAAAGATTTCTTAGCCTGATCTGGTTTTATCTGGCATTGGTGAAGAAGAAGTAATCTTGCATGCAAGGCTTTACAAGCTGCATATCTTGAACGTGGAGTCACTTCACCAATAGGGCTTTCCTGGGAATAGGGAATAGCAAGGTTGAATATGAGGCTTGATAACTACAGATATTTTCAGTGGCACCAAAGGAGGTATGGGAAGTGATGAAAAAACTTATGAAAGGTAAACGGACTATAATTCATACTAAATATCTCCCCTTGTGCAGAAGCTCTTTTTAAATTACTCAGATAAATGAGCTCATTTATGGAATATTTTGTACTGCATGAACTTATATGGGCACCTGTCATGTATATATATTTTTAATACTGAACTCATATAGACGGCTTAAAGTCCCCCTTGCCCTTTAGTAAATTTAAATCTCCCACAAAGCTGCTGTACAGTAGTCATAAAGAAACATTTATGGTTCAACATAATTTCCCTTCATTTCTTTTTCTCTTTCTTTTTTTAAAAAAAGGCAGTTTAAAAGTAATAAAGCACTTCCTTCTGTAAATCTTTGATCTTTTTTCTTCCTAAGGGAAGATTAATTTGTAAATATGCTAATGGATTTGTATAATATGAAACCTTCATAAGAAAAACTACATTAGTTCATATGAATGAACACATCTATCTTATTCAATTTATAAACTAATGGCTGAGAGCATCAACAATACATCCTGCTCAGTCTCATGTCCAAAAATCACTGCCTGTGTTTCATAGGCAGCACTGAATTTTGCGAAAAAATTTAAGTTTGGCCAATTTTATTTTCCCTATTTTTTTTTAAATTTTGTTTGCAATAGTGAGATTTGCTGCTGCTCCAGCCAGGTGAGTACCCCGCCCTGAAGAAATCCCATGTGGTGGGAGTTGCATTATGTGGATGTAATGCACTCAACTGCACGCCTTCCTGATGGATCCTGGTGGTTTCCAGCAGGGTGCTCAGCCTGTTAGCACAGGGATCCCTCAGATCAGGTTGCTTGCATAGCTGAGAAGCTGACCCTCACCAGCTCCTCACTGGGATAGTGATCCTGCCACTTTCCTTCCAGCTGGAAGCCTTGGAGGACGTTGGTTCCAGCACTGCAGGAGCTGGATGCAGTGGTCCTTGTGGATCCCTTCCAGCTCAGGGCATTCTGCGCTGCTGTGTCTCTCTATTCCCCCAGCCACTGTGGCTGCACTGGGCCCAAACTGCCCTCTCTGCTCTGTGGCAGGAGGAGATGGGACATGGGCAAGGACTTCATGGGGGGATTCCACCCAAGATGCACACAAAAGCAGCAAAAAGTGGTTCACTGGACATTTTTCATACTCTGTGTCCTAGGTGCGTCTAGGCAATGCAGAGCTCCTTCCTCATTCCCCTTTTCTCCCCCCGAGCTCACATTTCACCTCTTCCCGTGTTTTTGCCTTTATTTGATTTATTCTGGTGCTTAACTGAGAAGCCATGGAGGGTTGAGGTTTACTCCAGCGAGGCTGTGGCACCTCTTCTGGGACAATGGGACTGGCAGTGGAGAGGACACAGAGAGGCTGGGGCAGAACCTTCTGTGTCCATCATTTCCTTTCTGACCAGGTCTCTTTATTGTTTAATTCTCTCTGTGATCTTTTCCTCCTGGTGTTCCTTGCCTCTTTTCTTTTCTGAATGAAACAATCCTAATAGAAACTTGGCATTATTAAGTGAATGTAAAAATCAGTCTGTGTGTTGATCCAGAGGGGCTGTGCTGTGTGACAGTATGGTCACGCCGTGGCAGCCCTGCCCACAGGGAAATGCTGCTCTTAGCCATGGGCTCATCTCTGCCTCTCCACAAGGAAGAAATTCACATAATTTGGTTCATTCCCTTCAATATTTTTATTTAAAAAGTGTGTGTGGAGGATTTAAATTGATATTGAATTTAGCCCTAATTTTGATCCAATTTTGTTTGCAGAATGAAGCTTAGCGCCGGAGGAGTCCGAGTGGTGCCCTTGTACCTCTAAGCACCTCTAAGCTTTATGGGGTGATTTTTCAGGCCTGGTTTATTAAGGTAAGCACAGATATGCTGAATTTCAAGCCAGCATAGCCAATGAAGGATTGTTTGATGTGCTGGGGGTACTCAGTGCTGCCGTCGTTAGCAGCCTCTTTTCCCAGGGGCTGACAGATTTGTGTCCAGCTCCAGCTCGTGGCTTTCATCCTGCTGCCATAAACAAAAGGTGTGCATTTCTTCAGGCCTGGAGCTTACCCAGACCCCTTCCCTCATTTGATGCTATCGTGCTCTGGATAAGAATAGAATTGTAATGTGCACCTTGAGGCTGGAGAGAAGGAGCACAGGGAGGCAACCCACAGCTGATTCCTAATAGGGGTGGGTGGGAAGGAAGTGTCAAATCCTGCTCAGAATAGATGAATATTACAAAGGGGTCTGGAAAGATCAGAAATAACAGCAATTCAGATATTTTTATTTTTCCCTTTCTTTTCTGTCCAGGAAATTCTTTCCAGGGCTTCTCAATAAGAGTGGGGATGGAGGGTGAGCAGAGGGAAACTGGTGGGAGAGACGTCGCTGCTGTAACAAACAGAGCTGAGCCTGCAATGCCAGAGAGTCTGTTCTCTTTAAAAAAGAAAAGGCAGGGGGTGGAGGGAGGTTCAGGCTTTTCTCTAGCAAACTTTTCTTCCCAACAGTCAAAAATAATAGAAAGTAGACATAGAAGAGATCTGTTAATTGATCTTGTCCATATCTTGCCCAACACAGGGTTATTCCCTGCAGCATATTTATTAGTGCTGAGTTCAGCTTTGTTTTTAAAACCTCCAGTGACAATCTCCCGAGGGAAGTGGTGAAAGCCTGACTCTACAGCCTACTACATCTCCTTGTCGATCTGCTTTGCAGAGGGAGGCTCTCACAAACCAGGAAATATTTTCTGACGTTCAGCCTACACCCCTCATATTTTTTTTTTCATTTCTGTCTTATTAATTCTATTTATATTCCTCTGTATCATGCAAAATAATGTCGTTCCAGAAGCACATCATGAGTTCTACCACCAAAAGGTTATGTTCTTGAGAAAGAAGAGCTTTGCCTCATGTCTATTCTTTCTCAACCAAAGTAAATGCATAATTTAATTCCCTGATCTATGGCTGGCTCATAGGTGGTTGTTAAACAACTGCAGGTAGTTTTAGGTAAGTGTCTAAACTCAAAATGTTCTACATAAAGAGCCAATAAATCAATAAGATGAATTTCTAATACTTTTTAAAATTTAATTTCTAATATTTATATTATTTTTTGCTTCACTTCATCAGTAGAAGACTTTCTGCAAAGCATGTCCTTTCTCATTGCCTTTCCCCTGCTCCTAATCTTAGCACAAGATCATGATTTGGTCAAGGTCCTATTTAAATAGTTTTGGGGTTGCCAACATGGTGTGTTCTGATATTCAGATCTCATAATCCAATTTTGAAATTAAAGAGCTCGGGGCAAAAACACTCTCACAACTGAAATGCATGTTTTTGAGCACTGTGCCAGTGTTTTCTTAAGGATAATATACTGAACCTCCTCTTTCTCTTCCCAATTAATACAACAAATGTCATGCACAAAATCTCCCTTTTTAACTCGTGCCCCGTGTGAGCACAAGAGGCAGCGGAAATGTAAGCTGGGCTGTGATTTCAGGGAAGGTATCTGAATTCCAGCTGAATGCAGAAAATATGCAGAAGAGCAACTGATTTATAGTGCCTCATTTGCTGTCTTAGCAGAACGATGTTCTCTGTATTCCCAACAATAAAAGCAACAGCAAGGAAAAAATAAGTCGGCGTGTTTCCCCCCCCCCTCATACCAAGGCTTTTTCTCCCCTCTGCCCAAGTCATTATTTCAAGTTTTTCAGTATTAAATCTAAAGGTTCATCAACTCACATCTTTACAGCTCTGCCTTTCTGTATACAGGACCCTGTCTGCCTGTTTCCTCTATTGCACTATTTTGTTTGTACTACTGTAATCATTTTGCTGGCCCAGATCTGTGTGGGTGTGCTGGCAGCTTTACAACAAAGTTACATGGGAACTGAGTTAAGGTTGAATATTTATTAGAAGAAGCCATCTGGCGTCAGGCTGTCTGTACAGGGGGGCTTATTTCTTTAGTAGTCTCTCCTTTTTCTCTCTAGCTCTTCCTCCCTCTCTCTCCGTTTCTCATTTACGTGCCGCATATATGTGAAAAGTAGGACTAGAAGATCATATGAAGGATGAATTACAGTGTCTGACGTCAGTATTTTGGACAAAGGTATGATGGACTAAGCACTATCCTGAACATTATTGTTTATTTACAGACATCTCACAGGACTGTTGTAGTTAGGGTTAGTTACTTGTAAAAGCTCAATATTTTGGAATAAAATATTCTGTAGAACTGCAAAGCATTAAGGCCATTGTAAGAACATTGCACCTTTCCATGTTTTCAAAGCACTTTAGAAGCTTTTGCCAACCCTCATAGCACTGAAACATGGGAAGTCTTATCTTTTATTGATTTCCCAAGTGGGTCGACTGAGACATTGAAGAGTCCTGGTTTGCTAACTGTGAGCACTCTGATAGCCAAACGCAACGTCTGAAGGAAAACAAAAAATGACACTGAACTTCCCCTCCAACTATTACAGGGAAACCTTTTGGAGAGCTTCCCTCAGGAAAACAGAGGGAAAGACACAGAGATGAAGTCACCTGGTAATTCAGGCAGGGCACTCCTGAATGGGAGCAGGAGGATGTGGAGGGATTTTGCAATTAAAGTCGGCTCCAGAGTAGAGGAATATTCTTCATTCAAAACTTGTCAAGGTGTGTGCTCTTCATGATGGCATGTGGATGGATGGGGAGAGGATTTTTTGGAAGAGGAGTGCTAGGTAAAAGAACAAGTCCAGTTTGGTTCCTTGTGTTCCAGGAAAGGTGGATGTTTCTGATCCTTTTCAGTCTGACATCACTTTTTCAGCAAGCTCCAAGAAGTGAAAGAAGTTATACTTGAGTGAGTGCAGTGATCGCAAGAAAATGAGTGTTATTCTGTTCATGAATGGTGATTTAACTGTAGTCTTGATAGTAGCCTTAAAGTTTTCTTTTGGAATATATCCTAAAGCACTAAAAAATAAATTAATGGTACATATTGGAAAGGATCTGCAAACATTTCAGCATAGAAGTACGAAGCTGATGTCTGGGAGGGATTTCAGAGGTCATCTAGTTGCAACTCCTATCCCATGGCAGGAGCAGCTCTACCTAAAATGTGCTTTGGTTGTCAGGTGGTTTTTTAGCCTGGGAATTTCTTCCATTATTTTCATAACTTTCCAAAAGTTCTCCCTTCCACACCCTGCTCTTTAAGATCCTAATGTTTTTAGTGTTCTGATTTCTCTTTAGCAGTTAGAAATGTCTCAGAAAGTGGTTATTAATAAATCATTAAAAGTTTGCATCTCATTTCATTTCCTTGCTGCTCTACTATTCTTTGTTTCCAACCACAGTACAAAGTCATTTTGAAAATAGAAGGAGGAATCTTTCAAAACTGAATCAAATCTAAATGATGGGTGTAAACCCAGAGATTTCTTTCCTTTTCCTGGAATGCTCTTTGTTATTCAAGCTATTTGCTTAGATTAAAGATTTCTTAGCCTGATCTGGTTTTATCTGGCATTGGTGAAGAAGAAGTAATCTTGCATGCAAGGCTTTACAAGCTGCATATCTTGAACGTGGAGTCACTTCACCAATAGGGCTTTCCTGGGAATAGGGAATAGCAAGGTTGAATATGAGGCTTGATAACTACAGATATTTTCAGTGGCACCAAAGGAGGTATGGGAAGTGATGAAAAAACTTATGAAAGGTAAACGGACTATAATTCATACTAAATATCTCCCCTTGTGCAGAAGCTCTTTTTAAATTACTCAGATAAATGAGCTCATTTATGGAATATTTTGTACTGCATGAACTTATATGGGCACCTGTCATGTATATATATTTTTAATACTGAACTCATATAGACGGCTTAAAGTCCCCCTTGCCCTTTAGTAAATTTAAATCTCCCACAAAGCTGCTGTACAGTAGTCATAAAGAAACATTTATGGTTCAACATAATTTCCCTTCATTTCTTTTTCTCTTTCTTTTTTTAAAAAAAGGCAGTTTAAAAGTAATAAAGCACTTCCTTCTGTAAATCTTTGATCTTTTTTCTTCCTAAGGGAAGATTAATTTGTAAATATGCTAATGGATTTGTATAATATGAAACCTTCATAAGAAAAACTACATTAGTTCATATGAATGAACACATCTATCTTATTCAATTTATAAACTAATGGCTGAGAGCATCAACAATACATCCTGCTCAGTCTCATGTCCAAAAATCACTGCCTGTGTTTCATAGGCAGCACTGAATTTTGCGAAAAAATTTAAGTTTGGCCAATTTTATTTTCCCTATTTTTTTTTAAATTTTGTTTGCAATAGTGAGATTTGCTGCTGCTCCAGCCAGGTGAGTACCCCGCCCTGAAGAAATCCCATGTGGTGGGAGTTGCATTATGTGGATGTAATGCACTCAACTGCACGCCTTCCTGATGGATCCTGGTGGTTTCCAGCAGGGTGCTCAGCCTGTTAGCACAGGGATCCCTCAGATCAGGTTGCTTGCATAGCTGAGAAGCTGACCCTCACCAGCTCCTCACTGGGATAGTGATCCTGCCACTTTCCTTCCAGCTGGAAGCCTTGGAGGACGTTGGTTCCAGCACTGCAGGAGCTGGATGCAGTGGTCCTTGTGGATCCCTTCCAGCTCAGGGCATTCTGCGCTGCTGTGTCTCTCTATTCCCCCAGCCACTGTGGCTGCACTGGGCCCAAACTGCCCTCTCTGCTCTGTGGCAGGAGGAGATGGGACATGGGCAAGGACTTCATGGGGGGATTCCACCCAAGATGCACACAAAAGCAGCAAAAAGTGGTTCACTGGACATTTTTCATACTCTGTGTCCTAGGTGCGTCTAGGCAATGCAGAGCTCCTTCCTCATTCCCCTTTTCTCCCCCCGAGCTCACATTTCACCTCTTCCCGTGTTTTTGCCTTTATTTGATTTATTCTGGTGCTTAACTGAGAAGCCATGGAGGGTTGAGGTTTACTCCAGCGAGGCTGTGGCACCTCTTCTGGGACAATGGGACTGGCAGTGGAGAGGACACAGAGAGGCTGGGGCAGAACCTTCTGTGTCCATCATTTCCTTTCTGACCAGGTCTCTTTATTGTTTAATTCTCTCTGTGATCTTTTCCTCCTGGTGTTCCTTGCCTCTTTTCTTTTCTGAGTGAAACAATCCTAATAGAAACTTGGCATTTTTAAGTGAATGTAAAAATCAGTCTGTGTGTTGATTCAGAGGGGCTATGCTGGGTGACAGCGTGGTCACGCCGTGGCAGCCCTGCCAAAGCAAAATGCTGCTCTTAGCCATGGGCTCATCTCTCTGCCTCTCCACAAGGAAGAAATTCACATAGTTTGGTTCATTCCCTTCAATATATTTAAATAAAAAATGTGTGTGGAGGACTTAAATTGATATTGAATTTAGCCCTAATTTTGATCCAATTTTGTTTGCAGAATGAAGCTTAGCGCCGGAGGAGTCCGAGTGGTGCCCTTGTACCTCTAAGCACCTCTAAGCTTTATAGGGTGAATTTTCAGGCCTGATTTATTAAGGTAAGCACAGATATGCTGAACTTCAAGGCAGCATAGCCAATGAAGGTTGAGGTTTACTCCAGCGAGGCTGTGGCACCTCTTCTGGGACAATGGGACTGGCAGTGGAGAGGACACAGAGAGGCTGGGGCAGAACCTTCTGTGTCCATCATTTCCTTTCTGACCAGGTCTCTTTATTGTTTAATTCTCTCTGTGATCTTTTCCTCCTGGTGTTCCTTGCCTCTTTTCTTTTCTGAATGAAACAATCCTAATAGAAACTTGGCATTATTAAGTGAATGTAAAAATCAGTCTGTGTGTTGATTCAGAGGGGCTATGCTGGGTGACAGTATGGTCACGCCGTGGCAGCCCTGCCAAAGCAAAATGCTGCTCTTAGCCATGGGCTCATCTCTGCCTCTCCACAAGGAAGAAATTCACATAGTTTGGTTCATTCCCTTCAATATTTTTATTTAAAAAGTGTGTGTGGAGGATTTAAATTGATATTGAATTTAGCCCTAATTTTGATCCAATTTTGTTTGCAGAATGAAGCTTAGCGCCGGAGGAGTCCGAGTGGTGCCCTTGTACCTCTAAGCACCTCTAAGCTTTATGGGGTGATTTTTCAGGCCTGGTTTATTAAGGTAAGCACAGATATGCTGAACTTCAAGGCAGCATAGCCAATGAAGGATTGTTTGATGTGCTGGGGGTACTCAGTGCTGCCGTCGTTAGCAGCCTCTTTTCCCAGGGGCTGACAGATTTGTGTCCAGCTCCAGCTCGTGGCTTTCATCCTGCTGCCATAAACAAAAGGTGTGCATTTCTTCAGGCCTGGAGCTTACCCAGACCCCTTCCCTCATTTGATGCTATCGTGCTCTGGATAAGAATAGAATTGTAATGTGCACCTTGAGGCTGGAGAGAAGGAGCACAGGGAGGCAACCCACAGCTGATTCCTAATAGGGGTGGGTGGGAAGGAAGTGTCAAATCCTGCTCAGAATAGATGAATATTACAAAGGGGTCTGGAAAGATCAGAAATAACAGCAATTCAGATATTTTTATTTTTCCCTTTCTTTTCTGTCCAGGAAATTCTTTCCAGGGCTTCTCAATAAGAGTGGGGATGGAGGGTGAGCAGAGGGAAACTGGTGGGAGAGACGTCGCTGCTGTAACAAACAGAGCTGAGCCTGCAATGCCAGAGAGTCTGTTCTCTTTAAAAAAGAAAAGGCAGGGGGTGGAGGGAGGTTCAGGCTTTTCTCTAGCAAACTTTTCTTCCCAACAGTCAAAAATAATAGAAAGTAGACATAGAAGAGATCTGTTAATTGATCTTGTCCATATCTTGCCCAACACAGGGTTATTCCCTGCAGCATATTTACTAGTGCTGAGTTCAGCTTTGTTTTTAAAACCTCCAGTGACAATCTCCCGAGGGAAGTGGTGAAAGCCTGACTCTACAGCCTACTACATCTCCTTGTCGATCTGCTTTGCAGAGGGAGACTCTCACAAACCAGGAAATATTTTCTGACGTTCAGCCTACACCCCTCATATTTTTTTTTTCATTTCTGTCTTATTAATTCTATTTATATTCCTCTGTATCATGCAAAATAATGTCGTTCCAGAAGCACATCATGAGTTCTACCACCAAAAGGTTATGTTCTTGAGAAAGAAGAGCTTTGCCTCATGTCTATTCTTTCTCAACCAAAGTAAATGCATAATTTAATTCCCTGATCTATGGCTGGCTCATAGGTGGTTGTTAAACAACTGCAGGTAGTTTTAGGTAAGTGTCTAAACTCAAAATGTTCTACATAAAGAGCCAATAAATCAATAAGATGAATTTCTAATACTTTTTAAAATTTAATTTCTAATATTTATATTATTTTTTGCTTCACTTCATCAGTAGAAGACTTTCTGCAAAGCATGTCCTTTCTCATTGCCTTTCCCCTGCTCCTAATCTTAGCACAAGATCATGATTTGGTCAAGGTCCTATTTAAATAGTTTTGGGGTTGCCAACATGGTGTGTTCTGATATTCAGATCTCATAATCCAATTTTGAAATTAAAGAGCTCGGGGCAAAAACACTCTCACAACTGAAATGCATGTTTTTGAGCACTGTGCCAGTGTTTTCTTAAGGATAATATACTGAACCTCCTCTTTCTCTTCCCAATTAATACAACAAATGTCATGCACAAAATCTCCCTTTTTAACTCGTGCCCCGTGTGAGCACAAGAGGCAGCGGAAATGTAAGCTGGGCTGTGATTTCAGGGAAGGTATCTGAATTCCAGCTGAATGCAGAAAATATGCAGAAGAGCAACTGATTTATAGTGCCTCATTTGCTGTCTTAGCAGAACGATGTTCTCTGTATTCCCAACAATAAAAGCAACAGCAAGGAAAAAATAAGTCGGCGTGTTTCCCCCCACCTCATACCAAGGCTTTTTCTCCCCTCTGCCCAAGTCATTATTTCAAGTTTCTCAGTATTAAATCTAAAGGTTCATCAACTCACATCTTTACAGCTCTGCCTTTCTGTATACAGGACCCTGTCTGCCTGTTTCCTCTATTGCACTATTTTGTTTGTACTACTGTAATCATTTTGCTGGCCCAGATCTGTGTGGGTGTGCTGGCAGCTTTACAACAAAGTTACATGGGAACTGAGTTAAGGTTGAATATTTATTAGAAGAAGCCATCTGGCGTCAGGCTGTCTGTACAGGGGGGCTTATTTCTTTAGTAGTCTCTCCTTTTTCTCTCTAGCTCTTCCTCCCTCTCTCTCCGTTTCTCATTTACGTGCCGCATATATGTGAAAAGTGGAACACACATCTTGACATATTGATTTGATTCTTGATATTTATAGCAATTAACCCCGCTCATGTGATTATCCCTGTCGCCTCACCCCATACCTCTCTCTCTTTGCCCCTCTCTGTTCCCGTGGTGGGGGATGCTGGGGGTCTGTTCCCATGGTGGCAGCCCCCCGGATGCTGCAGGGCTCCCTTCCCTCTCGTGCTGCTTCCCACAGCTCCAGTTTTGCTTAAACATCTCCCTCCTGCTCCTTCCACACTTTCCCTCCTCCAGCTCGTGAGCTCATAAAAGAGTGCTGAGCTCCAAAAAACTCCCGGCTCACCATATTAAACAAACTGGCCAGCAGAAGGGTGTCCGTGCTATTTCACCATTTGTATGACATCGCCAGGCTTCAAAGTGCAGCCCTAAATTGCCAAAAGATGTTTACTTTACTTGCTTAAGAGCTCCTCGTAATTCAATTGTTCTCTCTCCCGCAGTAGAAGCACACATGTATCCTGAGCCCTGCTCTTGTGAGCTCCCACTGGTTATTTACCCACGGGCTTTCCTCCCTTGTTTTTTTCACAGCTTTTGACTTTTTAAAATTTATTTTTTTCTGTCTCAAGGTAATTTGTTTTTTCTGGGGTGCTCAACCACAAGGACCTTGAAACATGCAGCTGCCTGGCTGCCTTTTTTTCCCCCCTCAGTGACAGACAATTGGTGTTTTTTCCAAAATAATAAATTTTTTTCTTTTTTTTTTTTTCTTTTTTTTGCCTATTTTTCTTTAGCATGCACAAAGCTGGACATCCAAAATTGTTGGTGTTTTTTTTTCCAAAATAATACATTTTTTCCTTTTTTTTGTTTGTTTTTGTTTTTAAACATGCACAAAGTTGGACATCCAAAATTGTTGGTCACCTGGGAAGACCTTGACCTATTTTTCCTAGCAGGCCAGGGAAGCTGATGCAGTCAAGCTGGCAGCCCTTTCCCACCATTCCTGAATTTTGTAAGCTGATATTCCGGCCTCACAGCCTTGCATAACCTCCTTGCTCGTCGGTGTGGTGGTTTTGGTGGCGATGCCAGGTGGGAGAAGAGGAGCACTGGGCAGCAGAGATTCTTTCCACTGACACAAACAGTGAGTCACTACTGTCCTGTGATTATTCCCTGGCCTTCTTTTGCCAGATTTGCCTGTGGGGATGAAAGGAAAGTCCTTTCCCCATGACCTGTGCCGGGGGTTAGCAGCCTCCCAAGCTCTGGCACAGCACAACACGTGGGCTGGTTTTGAGCAGGGCGAAGCAAGGAATGAGGGCTGGGAGCCATGGAGGCTCCAAGGACGTAAACTGGGAGATGTGGTGGTTCCCAGCCTCAGCCTCCCACTGCCTTTCTGCTGGTTGGGTGATTGGCAGACTGTTGTCTCCTCCCCCAGGTAGTGTCTCTGAGCTTGTCATGTCTTTCTGTGGGTTTAATCTGGGAAAGAAAAGAAATAAGGATTTTTCCATGTGGTGCGATAGGATGGATGAGCAACAGCCCTGCTTGGGAGCAAGGAGTGGGAGCAATGCAGGGAGGAGAAGGTTGTGAGGCATGGGTGATGAAGGAGGATGCAGAGAGGAGATGCTGAGCTCACCTTCCTTCCTCTTTTCTGAGTTTCAGGGAAGGAGGCTGCTCATCTTCACTAGCCCATGGTTATTCTTTATCTGAAATATGACAGGGGCCCGAGACAAGTACTCTGGTGAGCACCAGTGGTCTTAGCTCCTAATTCTCCACCAAAGCGGGAGACAGTGAATCATGCAGGCTTTGTTTTCCATGCTTTATACACAATGACATGAGTCAGCCCTGGGTCTGAAGCCCACCAGAGTTCCATTGCCCAGCAGAATGGAAGGGCTGTGTTTAAATCAGTGGGCAACAGACACTGCCGCTGTTAATTCCTTTGTTCTTTGGCAAATGAAGTCATCTTAAGTCATCCTGCATAGTGATGATGGTCTTCTACAAGTATTGCACAGCAAAGGCTGCTGTTGGTAGTAGAATTCTGTGAGATGTGTAGAAGAAAAGTAGTGTAAAAGTGTTTCCTTTGTCAGGCCCACAAGTCTGGCACTGATGCTTTCTCACTGGCATAAACCCTATTTTATATACCAAAGAATGGGCAGAACTGCTCATTACTGGTGTGAACAAAATATATAAAAAGAGGGTTGAGTTCAGGTTTGCTTTAAAGCTTTTTTGCACTTATCAACTTCCCATGCTCTCTGGACAGGCAGCCTGAGTATTAATCTCTGGTGAAATATGTCAGTGCTTGCCCTGGGCTGGTGTTACACAGACCAGACCAGATCAGATAATGCCTGAGCAAGGACAGTGATGGGGCAGCAGCTTCTGACAGGGATGGGAAAGCAGCCCTGAGACAGGATGAGTGTTCAGGATGGAGCAGGACACGGGGGAACCTCAGATTGAGCACTTTAAGCAGTGGGTACTGTCACCAATTAAAATAACCATAAAAAGCCAGACATTCCTCCCTGGAATAACTCATAACAGATCCCCAGCACTGAGTTACCTTTCAGCACAGCTCTGTGAGGGAGCTCTGGCTTCTGCAATGTGTAGATCTGATCAGGAAAAGAGGCAGAGAAAAGCTTTTTTCCCATCCCAGACCACACCATCTCATTAGTGTCACTGTGTGATGGCCCTTCTCAGCTCTTTCCCCATTTCTGAAACCAGAACAGCTTTTCAGCAATCCATTTTTCAGTGCCCCCTTCCTTTCTAGGACAGACACTTCCAGGGAAAAACCCTTCTGGCTGGTCTGGGGGTGACTCACAAAGCTGGTGACTGGCAGCATCACCTGTCACCTCTCCTGTCTATAAAAACACCAAATTTGGCCCACTGTGCTCCAGGCACAGATTGGGAACTCCACCAGAATAAAGGAAAGAGGAGATGGAAATGCAGACCAAGAATGCAGAACCACTGAACCCCCTTAGCCCTTTGTTTAAAAAAAAAAAGACACCCAAAAATCCCCAGAGAAGTTAATCTAAAGTGTAAGCACAAAGTAGAGGAGCGTGTGTCTTAGTGTGTGCCTTCAAGTTGACAAGTTGCTTGATGGAAAACAAAGCCTACATGATTCACTTTCTCCCATTTTGATGGAGAATCAGGACCTGTGACCACTGGTGCCCACCAAGAAGTGAGTAAATACTTTAGTTTTGTCTGTTCCCACCTTTCTGAGTGTAGTCATTAAAAAGTTTCTGTTGAGCCTTTTTCCTGTTTGATCAATTTTTCCTGCAGCTAAACTTACTACTTTTGTTTTTAAACAAGAGTATAAAGGTGCTGGCATGCATTTGAATGAAAAATACAACTTTAATAATAATAATAATAGCAAAGTAAAACACAGACATCAAAACACGAATCCAGGCAGTGTGATTTGTCTTGGAAGAGCTGAGGAGCTGAGCTCTAGTAGGACCACGTGGCCCCTGTGGTGGAGCAAACCCTCCCAGCCCCACGGTTATTCAGGGAGAGAGCCAAGTGACACAGTTAAATAACAACTGTGCTAAAATCCTCCTTGCTTTAGTGCTTTGTAAAAAAAGATGAGGTTGTGACAAGAATGTGTCTATTTTGAATTTTTGTGTATGAAGTGTTTTGATACCAAACCCAGTCTGTGCAGTATCCATATTCTGTTCTAATGACGGTTTTTTACTGCAGTGAAACATCCTTGGGATCCTAAAACTTATTTTTTCAGATGTTAGAGTGCCCAAATGGGCCAGCTACAGATAAGACCCTTTTATTAGAGGGATTTTTGCTGCATCCCCCATCCCTCAGAGTGACCTGGCTGCTCCCATGGGGCTGCACCAGCCCCCGATACTCCACTTATGAAACAGAACATGGTTTAAAACCCAAACTCTTCTCTCCGCTGCTCGTTTAGTCCAACAAAATGTGTTTTATTGTTGTTTCTTGACTTTTTCTTTGCAGGCACAATTCCTCTGGGCTATTGTTATTTCAACAAAAGAGGGGGAGGATAGGCTCAGAGAGTCACTCTGTGGCTTTCTGGTGAGGAATTAAGAAATACTCTAACAGTTTAATAATGATAATCTCCAAATAGTTCATAACGGCATTAAGGGTAATTAATGACATTTGAACAGTAAGAGTACTTAATCCCTAGGGAAATGTGATAACCACAATTTTATTTACATCTGAAGTTGTTTCAAAGGTAAAGGGAAGAGAGTAATCTGTTCTTAAAATGGTTTCGTACTTGCACTCTTTCAGATTTTTTCCTTAATTTATTGTAAGCAAATAGAAATAATAGCTTTTTGGCCAATAATAAAAACTGCATTCCATGTTAGATGCAGCATTAGGTTAAAAATAAAGAGGAACTCTTATATGCTTCCTGTGGGATTAAGATTTTCTGAAAATTATAAATCACCAGTGATACTGTGGTTTACAAAGAAGGATAACTTCTTCTAAGAGACCCACATATTTACATTTTAAAAACATTTTTCATAGCCTTTAGAGCCATTAAAACAACTTAAATAATTTTGAGGATGAATGCTGTGTGCTTTACCTTTTATGTTTAAGCAGTACTTCTTATTTTCTCTGCACGCAGCTGACCTCCCTAAACCTTTGAAAAACGCTGTTACATCCTTTTACGTTTTCACATTTTTTACAATGAGGGGAAAAAGAGCTCCTGTGATAGTTTTGGAGATAATACTCGAAGCAGCCTGATTCAGATGTTTAGCTTTGGAAAGTCAACAGAAGGAAAAGGCTTTCGTTGACCTTGGGTTTTGAGAATAAATAGGATAACACCTGATTCAAGACAGGAAGCTTTGGCTGGGGTAAATATGCAGAGCAAAGCAGAGGGTGTCAATCCAGTTTAGCATTTGAATGCAGCCCCTGCTCTTTTGGTTATGCTCTTGAGCCTGTTTCTACTTTTGGCTCTTACATTCCACAGAACTTCTGTAAAATCAGCAGGGACAGTGCTAATAAATTTATAATGTTGTTTTGTATTTCTGAACATAGTACCTCAGTAATTAGGTGAAATATTTATGATGAATATAAAACAATGCAAATTCATTTGTTTGCCTGAAAGCCAGCTTGTTATTTATTTAGATTTATCTTTGAATGATTCTTAAATTGAATCACAGTATGAATGAGGGTGATATTTAAAGCAGAGAAAATTTGCTATAGTGTATTGATGCATTACACTGTATTAGCTAATGTTAAAGCTATGCAGAAGATAATTAAAAAAACCCAGAAACCAAAAAAACCCCACTTTGATCTAAGAATAATTCCTTTTTTGTCTGATTTTTGGTAGGAATTCCACAAGCTGAATTAATTCCCCACTGCTGAAATCTTTAATAGATCTTATGTTTCATTATAGCAAGCTGTACACATGTGAACTGGATCCTGAATTACAGGACAGGTTGGAGTAGGTTCAGCTAATGGGATCTAATTTTCACCTCAGCTGGCTGTGTTTTCCTTCATGGGCTACTACTTCCAGTAGTTTTTGTCATTTACTATTTTCAGTCCTCTAACTAATTCTAATCCAATGAATGTAGTGACCTATGAAAGGAAATGTCTGTGCAAAGTGTCCCTGTGTTGATGATTATGAACTAAATTGTTTACTTCGTTTGGATTTTTTTCCCCTTCCCTAAGTGAAAAATACCTTCCAAAAATAACTTCCTTTGCAAACATAATACTGTTGTTGTCCTCAGCTTTCTGCTTGACAGTCATCATGTTCATATCATGACTAAAGGTTATCTTAAGGTAAAAAAAAAGGAAAATATATGTATTCAGTTTGAAAAGGATGCTTTATTTTGAAGCCCTTTTGTGAGAAAGCGTGCATCCACTAATAGGAGCCGCTATAGATTTTTGTGATATTTTATCTAATTTTGGGTGGAATGCTAAGGTGATGAAAAATCATAGAGGCTCACAGCTGGGAAGATTTCACTAATAAGCACTTTAGCAGTGTGTGATGTGAAAATATCTTCTGCTTCTTGCTTGATCTTGGTTTTGGCAAGAAAACCCTGAGTAATCAAAGGTGACCAACTCCAACATGAATTGACCAAGCACACTTTCCATAAGGTTCTGTCTCACTGTCAAATCTACAGCCAATACCTGGGTGTTTGGGGAGCATATGGCCGTTGCTTGGGAGCTTTATTTCTCTGTTTTATCATCATTTTATGTTTATTTTATGAGCATATAAATAGATTTTAAAATAGCTTTGCCTCATTACACGACAACATCTAGGCTGTGATGTTCAGACCGAGAGCAGGGCTCCTGGACAGAAGCAGGGAATGAAGTTTGTACCTTATGGTGTCTTATGTGCTGCCACCAGAGCACATGGACTGTGATACAGGAGCAGGTGGGGACAGGAATGAGCTCTGTGTGTCATCTGTGACACGTTCAGCCCAAGGTGGAGGTAGGCACCTGCAAGGATTTGCAGGTTGGAATTTCTATTTTTTGTTGGTTTCCCAATATCTTAAGAGGGAGATAAAAAGAGAACTAGAGAACGCGTGGGGCCTCTCCATAAGGAAATGGGAAATCTGCTCACCTGGGATATGGAGAAGGTTGAGCTACTCCAGGACTTTTTTCTGGCTGAATTTTTACTTTGAAGTGCTCCAGTCACACCACCCAAAGTGCAGAAGGCACAGGCAGGGACTGGGAGGACAGAGAACCACCCAGCATAGAAAATCAGGCGCGAGATCATCTAAAGAACAAGCTGCACAAGCCATGGAACCTGAGGGGACACATTTATGTGTGGCCTGAGGGAACTGGTGGATGGAGTTGTTGGGCCCCTGCCCATCGTGTTTGAGAAGCCATGGCAGTCCAGCAAAGATCCTGCTGACTGCAAAGGTGGAACAGAACCTCCATTTTTAAAAAGGGGGAAAAAAAGAAGGTGCTCAGTGAGATGATGGAGGGAATCCTCCTGGAAACTATGCAGAAAATAAAGAGGTGATTTTTGACAGCCAACATGGATTCACTACAGGCAAACAGTGCCTGGTGTGGTAGGGTTAGAGGGTTGTGGATAAGGAAGGAGTGACTGACCTCATCTACCCAGAGCTGTGCAGAGCATTTGATGCTGTCCTGCAGGACATCCTTGTCTCTAAACTGGAGGGATTTAAAGGACTACATTTTCAATAAATCACCCATGCCTGCTGCTCACTTTCTGGGCTCTTAAAAATTATCTGAAACACGCTGGAAACATAGAGGAGTGCTCAGTAAATTTAGTTGGCTTGAAATGTGCTACTGCGTGTTACTATGAGAATGCTGTTCGGAGTCTCTTGCTTCCACACGCGCCTTTTGGAAAACAATTTCCTTTTTGGAAATGCAAATCAGGCACTACGGTTTGATGCCATAGCAGTACTGGGAAGTTTGAGTCTGATACAGAAATATTAGTCACAGAAGAGGTAATTGGGTGCTGTGCTATGAAATTTATTACTGAAGAAATTTCATTTGTGATTCCGCCTTAGAAAATTAAAACCCACACATGATGGGCAGTCCTTGTCCCTTTTTCTGTTCCTATGTTAAAAGGTCTTGCTAAAATTTCCTTCTTTACAGGCATTCCCAGGAAAAAGATGAAGTTGTCAGCTTGAGTAAGTATACAGCAATGCTCCTCCTCTTCAAACCTCAGTGGCACGAAATTTTCAGCTTTTTTTCATTTTTAAGATATAAAAAATTATTTCTCCTGGTGGATTGCCCATATGGAGAGATTTGAAGAAATATATGAGGCATATTCATAGCAAAGAACAGGCAAACATTCCCACTCTCTCAATTACTTTTGATTAAAAAAAAAGGTATTTTTGAGCAAATCTCATAATTTTAGGGCTGTCTCAAAGCTTCAGAGCCCTGAGCTGGCAATGGAGCAGAGGTGGGGGGTGTGCTGTGGAATGGTATGGGAGGTGAAGTCCTGTGATCATTTTCTATCCAGCTTCAGAAAGGAGTCTAAAAAAACCCCTCTTTGAAGGAATATTTTGGCTGATGTTATATTTCCTGATATTCCCGGATCACATGCGCTGTGGAGTCACGAGATTGTTCAAAAATCTAAAAATAGAGCTCAAAATACTCAAAATAGGACCTCAGTGGTATAAATAAAAATTTACATCAGGGTGCAGAAATAGCTTGTGTTATTTATTTTTGTGCCCCTGTCTCTGTCGTGGGGCAGTTTTGGCAGAGGGTCTCCAGCCCACTCTGTCACTCCTTGATCTGTGCTGCTTCTCTGGGCTCCCCCAGCCCTTTCCAGACCCCAAGATCACCATGACACTTGTGGCCATGGTTGGACTTCACAGAAACATATCGTGGTTTTGGTTGGAAGGGACCCTACATATTGTCATTGCAACCCCCTGCCATGGGCAGGGACACCTTCCACTGTCCCAGGCTGCTCCAAGCTCCATCCAATGTGGCCTTGGACACTTCCAGGATTGGGCAGCCACAGCCTCTCTGGGCAATCTGTGCCAGGCCATCATCATTCTCACAGACTTTTTTTTGCTAATATCTAGTCTAAACCCATTCTCCTACAGTTTGGAGATATTCCACTTCGTCCTGGCTCTTCTAAATAGTCCCTCTCCATCTTTTCTGTAGATTCGCTTCTGGTTCTGGAATTAGGTCACACTGAGGATTCTCTTCTCCAGGGTGAACATTCCCAATACTCTCAGCATTTCCTCACAGAGGTGCTCCATCCCTGAAATTTGCTCCATGGTCTCCTCTAGACTTGCTCCAACAGCTCCGACATGTCCTTCCTGTGCTGGGGATACCAGAGCTGAAGGCAGCACTGCCTGGACTCGCCAGGGTGGAGTAGAGGGGCAGGGTGACCTTCCCAGCTGTTTGGTCAATATAAATAGTAATATTTTATTGAGCAGACACACTAAGTCTTTGGCCTTGTTTTGCTGATGTCATTTTCGAAAAGTAGTTGGAAGTGGCCCATGAGAAGTTAAAAGTGCATTTATTCTGAGAAAAAGTAAAAAAGGAAAATTAAAAATATTTTTTTTTTTATAATAACGACTTAAAATGTCAGATGGGCTTTGCTCTTAAGCCCTCAGTATGTTTTTAATGAGGGGACTACTCGTTCTCCCTCCATCCCCACAAGAAACCCACCCCAAACCCACATTTATGTTGTTAATAGCAGAACTGCCTCAGCCCCAAGATGTGATTCTCTGCTGTGGTTGACAGTGCTGGGGAAATAGCTGGCTAAGTGATTCTTGGATTTTAAACCGCAAAATGCTGATCATGAGTCCAACATTCACTTTTCAACTTTGGGAGGAACAGGATTTTGACCTCAGGAAAGGCACAGTGCCTGTACTCATTAACATCTTGTGGATATCTTTTTCTTTAAATGAAAGTCTCTAGGAAGAAGCCATAAGACAAAAAGAAAATAAAAGTCACCGACTATGGGCTAGTAGCGAAGTCATGGTAATAATGAAGAATGACAAAAAAGTAAAAAGGAGAACTCAGAAAACAAATTTTACCCAGAAATTGAACTGCAGATATTTTCACTGCTCTTATTGGCTTTCCAAGAGCCTCTTGTGCTCGCAGAGTTTTATGTCCATAGATTTAAGCGGAGATCAGATACTATGCCAGTAGCAAAAATTTGCTTTAATTACAAGATGAAAATAATTTTTTAGTGGAAATTGAAGTCGTTTAGGTCTCAATCCTGCAAAGAGTTTTATGCTTGTGTTTAATTAGTGTTAATGTCTCTAAGTAGTCCCATGATGAATCCTATTGATGAAAATGGTGCTGCTCAGTTTGGGTACAGCTAAACATAAAAATATATCTTTGCAGGGTTAAGGCTTGGTTTGCAATTGCACAGATTGATTTTTCACTCCAGGTCTGGAAAGCTTGAGTTCTGTGTTACAAATACATTTGGATTTTACTGTTTTATTGCCCTGGTCACTAAGAAAAAGGCTGGATGTAGTAACCTGTTGATTCAGGTACTCAGCTACACACAGTTTTGTATTTAAGAAACGGTTTTAAACCCTGGTCTGATTTCCACCCTCTCTTAGCCTGCCATTCCCACTAACAAAAGTATTTCCACTGTCCCTCAGAGTAAAGCAAAGCAAGAGCAAATTATTCAGAGTAGCCACCTGCTTCTATAGTTTAGATCATGTAATCAAAGAACAAGAGCACTGCACTGACGGAACATTCGTTTCAGATAGCAAATGATTTATCAAATATTGACAGGAACAGTGTCTTCAGTGTTTTGAGAAACAGTGATCCCTCCTTATCAGCTGGTTACCATGAAAAGGTCAAATATTCTGAATTTTTGATTGCACACTGCATTTGCTGTAACTCAATACTTCTCCCAAATTAAAAAACAAATGAGGCCAGAAGATGTTTGTCCCATTAGCAATGTGTAAGTGAAAGTCTGCAAATAATTAGATATCTAGGATACAGTAAACTGGTAAACATCTTAAATTATTAAAGATATTAATAAGGAGCACTGAGGAGTTATTTTTCCAACTAAGAAATGATTTCCTGATGAAAGGGAGAAAAATTATTCTGTGTCAGTGAAAAATTTGTACATGCTGGTGTTGAAAAGTCCATGAACTTAAGTAAATTTCCAAGTGATAAAACTTCTTTATTGTCCTGGAAGAATATGGTATGTATGTATATATTTATATATATATATATGTATTTATTTGAGAGACTTTTGTGCACACCTATTCCCATCATCTCTCTCAACCTTTTGAATTTCTATAACAATTTTTCTTAAAATTCAGACTATCAAAGTGGCTCCTTTCACTAGGAAAATGGGGACTGCACACAACAGGTTGAGAAGCTTTGGGTGGGGATGTGTCTCTGGCTATTTCATCATGAGTTATGCCAGACTAAAAATAGAGTTTTTCCTTGCCTGGTGTTCTATCTGCCTTTGTTCTGCTGTGAACATAAGGAGAAATATTAACTTCTTTACATTAAAAAATGCCTTATATTCTAGTTTTGCTGCATGATGAAGGCTGGCAAAAAAAGCTTTATTTTATTTATTTTCCTCTCAGTATCTTCCAAGTGTTATTTTATCATCAACCACTAATGTTGAATATTTTTAACTAATTCCTCCCAACAGCACCACATCAACCAAATCTACAGGAGTTCTTCAGAATAAACCCTTTCAAATATGAACACCGTTTCATATTTGAAATTACCCTCCTGATGGACCTGCCCCAAATCTCCTCAGTGGTGAGGAAAATTATTTTCCTTACAAAAATGCAGTCCAGCCACTGCACTTGTTGCCAAAATCTGAAGGCTTCCTTGCTCTTTCATGGGATTTTCCTGACCCAATGCAGTGTGTGGTGGTGCTGGAGAAACTCTTGCAACTGAAAGAAAGCAGGCGAGAAATGGATGGTGTCTTCATCAATAGAAAGCAAAATATAACTGGAATTAAATGCATATCTGCCAGTGATGGTGGAGGTAATGCAAAATTATAAATATTGACAAGAGAGACCCTGTCCTGCCTCAGCTGGCAGGTGAAGTCACAGAGACAAGAGTTGTGTCATCAGCTTTGGTTAAGATGTTTCAATGAACCTGGTGAAAAAGAAGAGGTGAAACTTCAGTGCTCAAGACAAATAACCTTTCTTACCATCTCTGGTTACTGGTAAGTTGGAAAAGAAATTTCTTTTTAGGTAACTTCATCTGAAGTGTGACATAATCTGTTATATTTAAAATTTCCTTTGTAGGTAGAATAATGTAATATATTGTGAGCATGAAGCATGTTGGATCTGCGCTTCATTCTCTATTGGCTTATTTTGAAATGAGATCTGTGCTTTTCCTCTAAGTCTTCAATCAAGATTTTAAACTAAACTCAAGGTTTCAATCCAAACTTTTAGACTTGATTCTTGCATTTCAGGTATAAACCAGTGTCTATGGGCAGTATAGAATAAGTTGGCTGAAAATAGCTTGCCTTGGTTGCCAGTTTTCCATGGTTTCTACAACCATGGGAAAAAGTAGAATATAATTTTTTCTTAGTGTTTAATTCCTCAAAATGGTGAAAATAAGTACCTTTTCATCTAATTTGGAAGGGCATTGCAAAGACAAATATCTTGAGTGTTGCTGGATGTTATGATCTTTCCTTATGCAAATAACCAGTGTGTCTTCAGAGACAATTTCTGTGAAGGCCTGTGAAAAGCCTTTATCTCTCTTGACCAATGTTCTCTTATCACACCCTACACATCCTGTCCTACCTTTGCTGGCTACAAGATACTTGAAATGTTTTTTCTTTAAATCATTGCCTGACCAGTCTTCATTTGCTTGTATTTTTGTGCAAGAAGACTCTCCACCAAGGGCTGAATTTGGTGCTCGGCAAGGTAAGGTGGAGGATTTGAAGATCCCCATGTGAGATGATTTCCCTGTGAGCAGAGTGAAAATCGGGAAATAATTCTGCAAGAAATTTGGGCTGATTTGAGGAAAATTTGGGAAGATGAGAAGTGGCCACCTCTGGGCTGCAGAGAGAGGAGGAGAAGGGCAGTGAGATGCTTTGAGCAGGAGGGATAAAACAAGAAATATCAGGATCAGAACCATGATGTTCTGTCTCATAGAAATATCAGGATCAGAACCATGATGTCTCACAAGAGTTTGTGTTTAGCCAAGAACATCTTGGCTGTGTCTTCTCCAACACGATATGTGCCTCTTCCTTCCCTCACCTGGTGTTTAGCCTTTCCCTGTGATGGTGAATGCTCTGCTCCAGCCTGTCAAACACAGTGTGGTACCAAACCAGTGGCTGCTCCTCACCCTGTGACTCCCAGCTCCTCCTGGATCAGTGAGTTCCTTCTGATCTCAGTGTCTTCAGCTGCTGTCCTCCACACAGGGGACCCAGCCGCTGCTGGATCAGGCCCATGGAAACGCTCATCATCTCCATTTTAGCTCCAGATTATTAATCTGGGGTTTGGAGTGAAAGATCCTTGATCCCTGCAGAAGAGCAGTGCACATGACACATGCATGGGCAGCTGGAGGGCAGAGGGACCAGGAGAGGTTTCACCAGCAAAGGAGCTGAGAAGTAGAGGAGGGAATTGTTGCACTGCTGATTCTGAGAGAAAAAAAAACCCCAAACTCTCCAAAAGACAAAAAAACCAAAGTTCTGCAGTTGATTTATATTTCTATTACAGGCTTATCCTGTTAACTTGTTCTTAGACAAGAGCTGTTCCCTGAGGTACAATTTATCCTTTTTAGAAACTCTCCTCCCCCAGGAAAGTTGCAACAGTGGAAAGAACAGAAGTTGGGATGGTGTTTGAAGGAGGAATCTAAGAAAAGTGGTAGAGCAGCTGGATTCAAGGCTGCATGCAAAGGAAAACTCTTCTGGGTGCAGGCACTCAATGTAAATAGCTGAGAAGCACTTGTTTCTCAAAGAGCAGGACTTCATGAGAGTTGTAATGGTCATTTTAGAGGTTTTCACCCAAATACTGTTAAGGTGGTGTTTTGAGAACTGCAAAAAGAAAATTAGGAATTATTCTAACTACTCATAGTGTTCTGATTTGCTTCTTCTCCACGGGGAACACAGAGGATGTAAATGTGGCAGGGGATTGGATGGGTGCAAGGGATATGAAAGAGAAAGTTGAGTGAAGAGCTTGAAGGATACAGGAGACCTTTGCATCCGTGAGGGCACAGCTGCTGAGTCAGGCCCGTGGCTACGTTCACACTCAAGAAATACACATGTGCTGATAGAAAACAGATTTAAAAGGTAATCGTGAAATTGCTTCAGAGCTCTGGATGTGTTTGGAAGGTTGTGACTGGTTGTCAGTGATGTCATAACCATATTTATTATAGCTCATAAATGGATGGGTCTGACTGTTTTCCTTATTTTAATGTATAAATTGCAGTTTATAATGGCAATAAAACACGCCAGGCTGTGCATTTCAGGGTGATTATTGCATTTCTCAGGTGGTTAAAGTTACTCTAACTGCCTTTTAGCTCAGATTTCAATAGTATTTGCCCAGTGTTCAGGCCATTTTTACTTGTATTTTTATGTACAAACCTCAAATTAAAGTGTTTTATTGCTTTTTAATTAAAATGTTGAAGTGTAAAGAAGGAATGGTCGCAGGCAGATAGAGAGGCACAGTAGTAGGTGTTTTGATGTAAGAGGGGAGTGTGTGAGAAGGGAGATGGGGAGAGGAGAGGCTGCAGAGCCTGTCACTGTTTTTGGGTATTTTACAGGTACCCACTACTGGTTCCAGTAAA
This sequence comes from Geospiza fortis, assembly GCF_000277835.1. Lineage (NCBI taxonomy): Eukaryota > Metazoa > Chordata > Aves > Passeriformes > Thraupidae > Geospiza > Geospiza fortis. Next base: position 1,712,528 of record NW_005054298.1, on the reverse strand, counting down.
CACAAGGCTGAATGGAAACGTTTGTGAGCCAAAGGCATCAGTGTCTGCCTCGTAAAATCTCAAACTGAGAAATGAGGGATTAAATGGCTGTGAACCTTTAATTAAGTGCTCAGCACCAACGTGCCCTCCTGCTGGAGGCTGAGCTGTGCTGATTGTCCCCACACAGAAGCTTGTGGGGAGCTCAGGCTCAAGGCGTTCCTGATTTTCAAGGCAGAGAGAAGTGCTGTGCTCTCCCTCTCTGAGACATCACCTCATGCGTGGCCATGCACAGGGCAGATCCAAGTCCAGTGGCAATGGTGGGTTTTTAGTGGAATGCAGTTATTCTGGGAGAAGCAAATTCCTGGGGATGTGAGTGAATTAATTCACCAGTTTGGGCCAAGTGCAGGGTGAAGGATCTGCTGTTGAAATCCTTTTGGGTGATGTCATGTCTAAGAGCCTGCAAAGCACCAAAGTCCTGGTGTCACGTGTGTGTGTGGAGTGGTGGCCTCTGCCTCTGTGTGAAGGGAAGGACAGACCCACCAGGACACTGGGACAGGGCTGCTCCTTGTGATGGGCCCACCACCATTCCATTCCTCCACACCCTGACTGACACCACCTTGCTCCTCCTCTAGCACTGAGTCCTGGACCAACCCACCAGTGTAAAACTGGCAGTGCCAGGCTGGTCTTGATGATCTAAGAGGTCTTTTCCACTCCAAATGATTCTCTGGGGTGTTGTCTTGCTGGAGGTGAGGCCCCTTCCTACCTTGGTCCTGTGAGCTTCTCAGAGAGTGGTGAAGATGTGTGGTACACCAGGACAAAGCATCCTCAAGGCTTCTGCTCCTCTACAAGACTCTGAATCTGACAAAAATTGTTTTCATGTCTCAGGTTTGTCGTTGTGTTTCAATTTTAGAAGTTTCCTTCTTGAGGCAGAGCCATTGCAACACTTTGGGTGTGTTGGTTTTTGCAGTCCATGATTGGTGAGGGGTGGGACATTTTTATAGAGAATTACAGAATCATTTAGGCTGGAAAAGATTTCCAAAACCATTGAACCCAGCCTGTGACTAATCCCACCTTGTCACCAGACCAGAGCACTGAGTGCCATGCCCAGTTGTTCCTTGGACACGTTCAGGGATGGGGAATCCTCCACCATCTCCCTGGGGAGCCCCTTCCAGTGTTTGGATGCTACACACAGTCCAAGGTCTTTAATTGGGATTATCTCTTCTGGTACATCTTTATAGGAATGAGTGTCAGAGGGCTCTAGTTTGTATCATATTGGTACAATTTTAAATAAATTAAGAACTAAGATCATGACTATTCATGTGGGTAAGGGCATGAGTATTATAAATTTAAATTAGGGATTGAGTCTTTCATTCAAAAGAAAAAGACCCTACACTTGAACAGACCAAAACCCAACTGGTGTTGCTGCCTAATTCTACACAAAAAATGTACATAAAATAGTTTTTTAAAGGCAGGGGTTTTTTTCCTCCCCATTGTTTCCCCTATCTTTATTTCTATTTCTCCTGTGCAAAATATCCTTCTTGCATACCTCCCCTTTCTTCCCATGCAAGAATGGAAGAAATGCTTAATGGGAACCAAGGCACATTAGGAATATTAAGGAAAAATTACAGTATATACACTATGAAATGAAATGCATCTTTTGTGAATAAATCCCCCCAGAAATCTTATATTTCCAGGCATCCACTTACATACCTTCATGTAACAACTTATACATTCGTAAAACATTCATTGAAAGCAGCTCTGCAGTTTTATAGAAAACAACATGCCAGGGATGCAAGAATCTTGCCAGTTCTGTGAAAAATGACACCAATTAAAGCTTAAATTGCTTGTTTTCTCATAAGGTACATATTTTCATAACTTTGAAATCAAATAATTGCTGCTTTTATATTAAATACAATAAAACAAAAAGGATGCTAGTTTAGAGGAACTGCTACAAGCATTTTAATATAATTTTCCCACCATTTAAAGTCACAAAATATGGAAAACAAGTCAAGTATGCAAAGTTCCAAGGAGATAGAGAAACTCCTTCAGATTATTACATCATTTGTCTTTTGTGTCAGGAAATGTGTATGTGATTTCATTGTTTGATTAAATGCCAAAAAAAAAGGCATATTGCACTTATCTAACTGATTACAGATTTTATTCATCTGAAAAAGTATTTGTTCGTACTTTGACATTAGAAGGCAATATTTTTTTTAATGCTCCAAACAAGCATTTTCAAAAAAATTATAATCCTAACTTCCCAGGCTTGCTTTTTATTTTGTATTAACAATGCACTGTACTAAAATTTCCCATACTGGAACACAGTCCCTAGTGGTTTTCAAGCTATAAACTGAGTAAACAGTCCCTTTCTTATTGAGTGTCTGTGTGAGTGCATGTTGTTTCTGGAATACATCATATTCATTTGCAGAAACCCCGTGTATGGATCTTTAACACTTTTTCCCCCCTTTTTTTTTCCGAGGTACATAGAATAATGGCTTTTTAAGACAGTAATAAAGCCGTGTAACTTGTGGGGAAAAGCACACTGTGGCTCACAATCTGAATTAAACGTGTGTCATTGGGGGTAAGTTTCATTTAAAATACCCATTTCTGCCAATTATTCAAAATGCTAATGCTGTGCTGCTGTACTATCTCTGATTTGTGTTAGCGTGTTTCTGGCAATGCTGCGCTAAGAATATAAGAAAACCAACTAAAAATATTTCTGCATTGAGTTCCTTGGGTGTTTTTAGTAAGAGCATAGAAAGGTGGCACTTATCGGTGACATTTTTTGGACTCTCACCATATCAGGGTTGACAAACTAAGCTTTACATAATGAAGGAACCTTAAAAAAACCTCAACAGAAATAATTTGAGGAGAAACACGAAGCTTCATCTAGGGACTTCAAGGTCAGATACCATTGGCCTGGCCTCCATTAACCCCCACAGGAAATCTTCCAGAATCCTTATTTTATCTTGAGTGGGTGTTCCCAAACTATCAGTCCTTTTCTTTTTCTTTTTTTTTTTAATTTTTTTTCTCCACCAAAATAGAGACACAGTTTCCTTTAAAAGACATGAATTTCATCTGGTAGAACATTTTAACAATGTTTACATGCCACGGAGAAATTTGCAGGGAGAATGGTGATATTTTAAATTGCTCTATTAACAAAACTCTGCCTAAATTTGGAAGAGGGAAAAAGATTTGAGAACTTAGTAAGCGATTAATGGTAAGATATTAAAAGACAGCTAAGCATTCTCAGTCACTGGGGAAAATAAACTGGGATGGTATAATGAGATCCCTACAGTCTTGTGATCAATCCAAAGTAGCAAGAATGTAATACCAATGGGTTAACTAATTATTTGTATATATTTAAAAAGTCTCTCAGTAGTCTGAATCATGTCCAGTGTGAATGCTGAGGATTACATGATCTATTATTAACCCATTAGTATTGTGCTTTCGGTGTTCTTTGGCAACAAAAAGCTCCAACAGGAATAAATTGTCTAAAATATGTGTCTTTTTAATAAAGTGGGTAATTTTTTTTTTTTTTTTTGGTGGGGAGGGAGAGTGTATCTTATTTATAGTGTCATTTTAAACTCAAGTTACAACGTCTTAGATTTAAGAGACAGGCCAGCAATGCAGGCAAGGGTGTCTCCTGCAAGGAGACAGAGATTAATGCCATGTGTACTGATGATTCTCCACCACAATTTAGGATTCTGGTGGCGCCATGACGCCCGTTTTTTATGGTGGTTTGCCAAGAGAAAATTACTTAAACCAATTGTGAATGCATTCCTGTTATACTTTTACACAACCACATTTCTGTACATAAATAGCATAATGAGTATTTTTTAAATGATCTCTCGTTCCAGATTCACCTACTTTGCATAAAACGTCAAGCACAGGAAGGAGAGGAGTTGAGGTTTTGTTTGTGCTTCTCTTCTTTTTTTTTTTTCCTTTTTCCTAACTGAGAAAGGTTTTCACATGGGAATATACTTTTTTCCCCCCCTCTTTCTTTCTCCATGACAACTGACCACAATTGAAGTAGATTCTTCTTAACATACTGTAATGTGAGAATTTTCTTCAGCTGGAGGGTGTTTTAGTTTCCTAAATTGAAAGCTGTTCTACTTCACTGCATAAAATGTGAATATGAATGTTAGGATCAGTACCTTTGCCAGGTGGGAATTGGGACAGGGACAGCTTGAAGGCCCTCAAAACCAGAAGATTTGAAGACTTTACACATCTGAGGTTGAAAGCTGACTTGTTCTAAGCTGAAATGTTCTAAGCCCAACATGATATCCTGATATTAAGGAGTGTGAACATCAGGCAAGCAGAATATTTTAAAGCGGTTTTGCTAACTTCACAACTGTTTTTATCAATTTACTTGTTTCAAAATTTTGCAAAGAGTGCATTTATTTTTTTTTGCCCCAGTCTATGAAGAGGGGTTTCTGGAGCTATTTTATGGTGTTATTTTTGTGAGCCTGCTGTAGGTCAATAAAGCAAGATTTATTAGTGGCTTTTAGAAATGCTGTTATTCTAATCATTGCTGTATTTTTAGGAGTGAGTCTCTTTGTTGCCTGAGCCACTTAATTTGTCTCCATGAGTTTGATTCCTGGTTGTGTTCCTATTTGAAGGCAATTCTCAAGTGCAAGTGTGCTCATGCTGGGTGAGGGAGCTCGCAGAGCTGCTCTGTCCCTCTGAGGGTTTTGAAAGCTCAAAATGAAATGAAGTATCTAGAGTGATATTTAATGGGAGGAGGGCTGTGTGTGAGGATGATGGGCTTGGAGGCCGCCTCTGCTTCTGGTTTTGCTGTGCTCGGAAAGATTTGTAATTCTTTTAAAGTCAGTGGCTTCCTACTGTGACTGTGAGAACTATGGTAATCAAGCCTGAAGCATTTGAATGACAATGTTGTCATGTTTAAATATTAATCTGACTGGAGCAGATAGAGATATATTGCTGGGAGAGAATAGTGTGTGTCTATAAATAAGATCTTTGACCAAGGCCAAAACAAGCACTCTCCCTTCATCCTTAGGCATGGAAAGTTCTTCCTGGTCTGACAGAAGGCTTGGAGGGGTCTGGTAAATAAAAATCTTTAGTCAGAGTTGTAGTTTTCATGAAGAAAATGTCAATGTGTGTGCTGAGGAGAGGGTTTTGTTTGCTTTCTTACAACCATTGCAACAAATAATGGAGTTCACACAAAACACAGCAAAGCAGCTAGTCTAACCATATTTCCATTTTTATGGTGCTCATAGAGAGGTGTTTTCTAAGAAGATCTCTAAAGAAAAAAAAAGGCAGTCTCCAGTACACCTCTGTGTGCTCTTTATCATAATATTTTGGTTTGGAAATTAGAGATTGATTTAAAATTGTGGCACTTGAAAAATAATTTGCTCTCGATGTTCAATTAAGTTTGTTGTTTAAGCATACCTTCAATGTCAGAAAAACAGATTTCTGCTGCTCTGTGTGGTTCCTGCAGTTAATAGATCCAGTTGTATCAATATTGGCTGTTATACACGTGCAAATACGTGGGGTGGTCTTGGAAGTACGCTTGTTCTGAAAATTGGGGAAATATTGCAGGGAAAATGAAGAAAGAGGGCTAGGAAATTAAACAGTTTGGTAGTCAGGGCAGAAGAAGAGGTTTTCCAGCAGTTTAGGGGCAATTACTGGGAATTATGAAGGTCTAACAGTGTGGAAGGAGAGAGAGAGGACTTTGGAAAAGAGATGGAAGGGCCAAGTATACAGGACAGAGAGGTCAAGAGGAAGATTGGCAGGACAGCCAAAGAGTTTTCCTCCAGAGAGAAGCAGGAATGACTTCTTAAAACAGAAAGCCCAAAGAGTATCATCAAAGGATTCAGCTGTGGGAAACCTGTCCAGCTAGAGAGGCAGCAAGCCTCAGATGTTTATTATTTTTTGGAATGCTGCGAGATGTAAAGCAGTCAATTTCAATTAAAATAAAAAACATGTTTAGATTCAGAGTAACAAATTTGCCTTTCAGATTTTCTTCAGAAAACTTTTGCTACAGTTCAAAAAACCCAAAGTTATCTCAGAAACTGCCCAGCTATTTGAAGCACAGTTAAAAATGGGGGTAGGGGACTGCTTAGTAGAAATATGGAGCCTTGTAATAAGAAAAAGTTAGAATTTAAATTATCAAATATAAAGTGTAGCCCAGTTTGACTCTTATCATTGGGTGACATTTTTAGGCTCACTCATTTTTTAACTGCTCAAGTACCTTTATGATCACCTGTCATATGTGTGTCACTAATGCCAGCTTGAAAAATCAGAGCTTGCTGTTAGAATTTTGCAGCAACAAGTAATATCTGTTTCTTTTTCCAAGTGTATGAGATAATACAGTGTACATCAACTGCTGCTGCTGGAGAAACATTGACTTGTGATGTAGCTATGCTTGATAGCTTAATTATTCATTGCTTTGTTCCTTTTTGCTTTTATAAAATTGGTTTCTGTCAGGTTTGAAGTATGTCAGCTCAAGATCCAAACATGGATCATACTTGCAAAGTCAGCTGTACAAAAGTCTTCACTTAATGAACGTGTTTGCTTTATTTTTTGTGCTTCTATAAATAATGCATAATGTAAATTTCCAAGGTCTAGGGTCCCTTTCCCAGAGGGGAGGTAGTTCTGGTGCAGGAATTGAGAAAGTTAAATCATTGCTGCTTCTGCTGAGGGCTCTGCAGCTTTATGTGAGATGTTCTTCAGAACACCTTACTCAAGGAAACTTACATTTTTGGCTGCCAAATTTATGGAGAGGGCACATATATAATAAGGCAAGGGTTGGGTGTTTGTGGAAGTTGTACCCGTATCTATCACAAAGCATTTTTCTACAGGACACTGGTTTAAGGGGAACCTAAAAAATTCTGCCTCTAATGCATAAATGTTTGTTTGACACTTTGTCAAATTATCTGGATAGCCCCATGAAAACTTGATGCTGTGATTTTTATCAATTTTATATCCAGAATAAAGAGGAAGAAGTTACCATTTTGCCTAAATACACATTTGAGCCTTCAGCCTTTTGGTGAGAGTTGTGACATTTCAACACTAGTACGTAAGCAGGAAAAGAAATCCAAAATGTCCTTGTAAGGAAGCATCTGTTTACTAATGATGCTTGGCTATCCCAAAGCCAGCCCTGTGTACTGGGCTGATTACAACAGGATTTCATAGGAAAAGAGGCAGAATATTTGGATGAATTTACATGAATTTAACAGAAGCAAATTTTAGCAGTGGAGGCTGATGTATTTCTGAGAGCTACATGAGAACTGTGTTGCAGAACGATAATCCCAGAACAATGATACCTAGGTTGCTTTCAGTGGGACCAAAGCCCACATTTGCTCAATTAATCTACTCTTTCTAGTTAACCATGAAGTTTTGCACACCATCTCCCCGCCAATCCATTGCTTGTGTTAATCATAAGCATTGGTTATTTCTCGTTTGAGGAGCAGAGCTTTCAGGGAGGGGGCTGGGAAAGGAGAAACCAAGCCACACTGTCATGTTCAGCTGACACAGCTGTTTATTGTACAACCTCTCCTCCCTGCTTGGACCATTGCCACGGATGATTTAAGTGTGTTTGGACTCCTGGTGGGTGCAGGAACCTTGCTGGGCCATCTCTACTGGGACCGGTGACAGAAGAGGGCATCAGTCGTGCTCGCTGGTTGGCAAACCCATGCAACGCCAAGAGTGAGGAAATTAAAATCTAATGCTCCTCAAATGGGCAGCCCGACACATAATGGAGATGGGGCAGCGAGCCTGGGTATGTCAGGAACATCATTTTAACCCGACAAGACACATGTAACCAGGCATGACACGCTGCCCTGCTGGCACGGGCACGGGTGCGTCTGGAACAAAGGCAGTTTGCTGCAAATCAGATTCCCCTCACCCCAAACAAATTTCAGTTTGCAGGATTTCATGATTAACAGGCTTTCTAGGATATTTACAACTTACTGGAGAGAGTGCCCTTTTTTTTTTTTTTTTTGGTAAGAAAAAAGTGAAATGGAACACACACATTGCCTTTGAAATGTAGCCATAGCAAGGTCATATATTTAGGTGTTACATATTAAAATATTGATTTTTTTTAGAATATAAAACCCCTGCTTACAATAAATACAATGCAAGTCATAACCTTTATTATAAAAATATTCCAGTGTTCCACAGTAAAGGGTCATTAACATTGCTATACTGTAGGGTTTGATCATTACTGGAGGATACTATGTTTTGTTTTTAATCAGGCAGTGATTTATATAGAAACTTATTAACAACCAAGATATGGCTCATTTCTGATCTCTGACATGCTTAAAAGATGTTGCAAATTAAGGGATTGATCCTGTAGATGGCTGAGCTGATAGGAAGAAATGTCAATAAGCAAAATGCTCACTCTGTCACTGGCCTGTACCTTGCACATCAGTAGATGTGCAGCACTGAGATGCTAGAGCTGTCCTGATCCCAGCCATTCCAAAGTCCCTGTACTTTAGAGGGACTTTAGAAGCATATGATTCTTTCTTTTATTTTAATTCTGGATGAACTCCAGTTGAGAGTCGCTTTTTCTTTGAAGTGGAGAAACATCACCCCTAAGAATGCGTCGGGATGTTCTCACTTGAGGTGTTGGCTTTGCATCCTTTTGTACTCAGTGTGTGTGGGTGAAGGGACACCTGGGGAATGGAGAGCTTTGGGAAGGGCTGGTGGTGAGCAAAGGTGGCTGGGGGCATGGCTGTGAAGCTGAGGGACAGCAGGGAGATGGTGTCCATCACACACAGGCTCTCCATCTCCTCGTAGTGAGGACAGGAGCTCACTAGCCTCTTTAGTGGGCAAAGTGGACTTTGATGGGCTTCCTCCAACTCAAGATATTCTTGATTCTCTGTGTTGAAAATTCAGCCTCACAGTGACAAGGGCAGTTCACACGAACAGCTTTGTGTGATCACTTATCATGCCTTTAATTAATTAATTAATTAATTAAAATTATTCAGGCTGCATTGCGTCACTCTCCCGGAGTAGTTCAGCCAGAAGGTTTGTGCTGGTGTACTCTTGGCTCCTGCCAGCATCAGCAGTGCTCACAGAGCCACTCTCAGGGATAAGAAATAGTGTCCCATAGCAGTATGACACAGCTCACCTTCCTGGAACATGGATCTCCCGGCTCTGCTGGAACCTCCTGGGATGGGCATTGCTGAGGCCTTTGGGATGGCAATAGCAGAGCCAAGGGTGCTGAGGGCAGGGAAGTGCCACATGGCAATTAAAATGACTGTTGGAAATGGAGAGTTCCAAGCTGAAAAAGCTTGCCTTCAAATAAGTCCCTTTATGCGAGTATATCTGTGATGGCGAATGTTACCCAAGAAAATTTCATTGGGGGGAGCAAAATCTTCCTGTGCCAGAATGATTCTGCTACACATGCATTACATATTAACGTGGGTAAGTTTGGTCTGAGGGGTTTTTTAAATATTTTTTTTTAGGTAGTGAATGTTTTCCATTATTTTAATTGGGAAAAGCCTGATAAAAGCAAATGTACACTTCACGTGTTGGAGAACACGCTACAGCTTTTTTATTCTCATGTGAAACCTGCTTATATGTCACTTTATATGATTTTTCTTTTTAAATTTTATTAGCTGAGTTTAAGTGCTCTTTAAAGTAAAAGTGATAGCAACCAGGTGCATTATGGGGTAGATGACACAGCCCTGCCAACACACCTACGTGAATAATTCCCACATTTCCAGGCTCAGCCGTTTGTGCAGGACCAGGCAGATGTTTTGTGCTGCTGATGCACAGAAGGCTCTCAGGCAGACACCACCAGTCTGATTTTGAGACCATAAAGTATATTTCACTCCTCTAAAGTGAAATACAGCAATTAAAAAAAAAATAATTCACTGATTTACATTTTTGTTCGCATCATTTTTGTCTAATATTTTTCAGTTCTGATGAGAATTTTAAAATTTAAACAACATATCAAACCTCCCTACTTTACTTGCTTCCCATGGCTACTCAAATAGAGAGAATGCCAGTTTGTCTCTTGAACAACCAAAAATAAGTATATGAATTTTTGAGGATAATGAGAGGCACAAACTGCACCCCATGCAGTCACTGCTGCCTGTACCTACACGAGCCTGTTACTGCTTAAAATTTTATATGGTTATTTCTTTTGAAACACCTCAGCAGATTGAAGCAAAGATTTTTGCAACCTGAGTTTAAAGAAAAAGGAAAAAAATAAAGCCAGAAAAAAGCCTGATATTCTTTTTTCTTCAAGCCTTTGATCCTGACTCTCCAGTCGTGGGAACCAGGAGAAGTCATCTCCTGTGAACTGTGAGTAGGAAGCTGCGAGGGAATCAGCAGATGAGTTTGAAGGTTAGGCCTTGTTTATGCTGGGGATTAAGTCATTTGTGGTCAGTACCCAACGCAGCTGGGCTGCTGCAGGCTCCCTGCTCCCATCAGATGACATTCCTGCAGGGAGATTCCTGCAGGGCATTTCGCTCCCCACCAGAGCAGGGTGAATCCAGACCTGCTCCTGATGTCGTGTTCCCGACGTGTCAGATTGGAGCAGAGCTCCTTGGATGAATGGAAAACTTCAGAGAATAAAAGGGTCCTGGAAGGGATTGATCAAAACCATAATTTTATGGGTGTAGCAATAAACAGCCAAGCCAAGCCTGAGCTGCAGAAAAGCTGCTCCGTGTTTCTCAAGGTCCCGAAGGAAAAAACAATCAGAAGATAGGGAAGTGAAGGGGGAGAAAACTCCTAAATTCCTACAATGCTCTGCCTGTGGGACCATTTCAAATATTGCCTACATTTGGAAATATCCTGGATTGTGCTCTGAAAGTTTAAGATTTTTTTCCAAAGGTGGTTTTATTGTCAACCACTATTAGGGTAGATTTACTTTTTTCTAGCAGGCACATGGTTAACATCTTTCTGTGCTTCTAAATATAAACTCGCTTCCCAGTAGTACTATCCAGGTCTCATTCCTCCTCCATTTCTCCTCCTTTTTTTTGCTATTCCTCTCCCTCTTTCTCCCTCTGTCACTGTGGATTTGATGAGGCTCCAAGTTACAACTGGATGCTGTTGAGATCTGTGCCGAGTTGCACCAACGCTTTCTGTAAAGTTTTACTTTCGTGGAGTGCTATACACTGACTTTTTATGTGTCTAAGAAATGGAAACATTTTGTCTCGTATTAAAAAAAAAAAAAAAAAAGAAAGAAATATTTTTATACTGTGCTCCATTCACAGACCACATCAGAGGTATTCTAAGAATAGAATAGATCAAATATATTTTATGGAAATATAATGAGAAAAGGATGTGTTCCCAAAACTCACTCTGAACAAAGGAATGCAACATAGTCAGGAATACTTTAATGCGCCTAACAATTTTCTCATGTGAAAGGCTGAAGGAACAGTCTTGGTTTGAAGAAATCTTCCAATTCTCCCCAGGCACCCTGAACTTGAAATCAGAACTAGGAAAGCTATATATTACAAAAAAAGAAAATGTATGGAAAAAGTGACTGAGGGCATTAACCATAAAAGACGTTTTGAAAAGAAAAATAACATCAATATGAAACATTTTGTCATGTTCCATTTCATTGATCATATATTTATTTTATGTGCTCTGGAGCGCTGAAGCTTAGATGTAACTACATTTCAGGAGCCTCATATTAGACCTGTCATTTTCTTTGTGGTGAAAACTAAATAGCAAGGAAAAAAAAAATAGAATAGATTGCAATTATTAGATTTGGGTTGGATTCCATTGGATTCTGCTTAAAAACTTAAAAAAAAAAAAGAAGCTTGGAAAAAGAGACATTACATTAACAGCTATTAAAGGCACTGCCTGTGTGACAGATAGAGAAGTAGGAGGCACACCTACAATGTAAAATAATGCATCTTTTCCACGGTAATGCAATATGTTCACCTTAAATAGGCTTGTAATTAAACCTGCCACTGTTGATTAGATCAACCATGTAGGAAAGATGCATTTGTATTAGTTCTAATTAAATCTCTTTTAAACAAGTTGGAGTTAGGGATTGGTTTTTCCACTCCCCAATACAATAAACATGTATTTCAGATGCTGCACGTGGCTACCCTGTAGTAGATCTCTGCTTATTTTTCTGTAGCTGGTCTCTGATCTCATGTTTCTTCTGCCTCAGGACTGAACTTCCTTTCTAGGCAAAACCCTCAATGATTTAAAGTTGGATTTTTACAGGAGCATGATGGATGGAATCAGGCCACTCTGAGCACCATAAAAAAATTGTTTTAACGTTGGTAAGGAAAAAATATTTATTATAACTCAGGTTTTTGGGTCTTAATGTGTTTTCCAAGAAACATAAGGTTGGTTTAGAAGTTCCTAGTGGAGAGAAGTGCGGTAGGGAAGGCCTGAGCTTGAGGAGCTCTGGCAGGTTCTGGCACACTCTTGCCACATTCTCCAGTGGTGGGTGGCATTACTCACGCTCAGCATCTTTGAAGGTTACTGGTATAAAGCCCAGTGAGATCCACTGTGTTCTCAGAAGCCCCTGTTGGAGTCTGACACCCTGTTAGAGACAAAAGTTATACTCTCCTTGGACTGTCTGGAGCGAGGATTTTGGCACTAAATGTAAATTTTCAGGTATATGAAGCAATGCAATCTATAAATGCTAACGAAGTCCCACTGTAGTGGTAATTTATTTGGGGGCATTTTGTGCAGTTCAGCTCTCTGAGCAGGCTTACAAAGGTGTGAGTCCAGAGGAATATCATCAGCCTTTCTCTCAGTTCACCATCCCTCCTCTCAGGGCAGAGCAGGTTGTAGGCACACAGTGAAAATGGAAGGGTTGGAGACTCTGGGCTCCTTTCTCGTGCTGTTGGGCTTTTGGGCTTTCTCCTTGTCATGGTGCTGGTGGCTTTGTGTGGGCAGGTGGCAAAGCCCTTTCTCTGAGGCAGGATGAGTCTGGAGTGCAGAGGTCCATGCCTGGGACTGTCCCCAGGATGGGATGATGGCCAGAGATGCTGATTCACCTCTGGGCACAGCATGGCTCTGCTCCTTTGGACTCCTCCCTTGCTGCCAGCAGCCAAGTGGGTCAGGAATTGTGACCGTGGCTCTGTGAATGCCAGACTTTATTTCTGAAACAACCCAAGTGCGCTGAAAACCTCCAGGAACCAAGAGTGCTCTGTTTCACATCGTAACACAACTGGAGAAAAAAAAAATAAATAACTTGTGCTATGTTTTCATATTGATTTTCCTTCTCTTGGTGCAGCATTTTCAATTTAAATGGCAGCAGACTGAGGCACAGAATGGGAAGGAATGTTCTGAGCTCTGCAACTGGGAAAAGAGTCTGGTTTTCTGATTTTGTGTCTGTGTTATCCAATTAAATTTTGTCACTGTCCTGTGATTTCATGTCCAGTGCAGTATTGCTTCCACAGAAAAGCTAATTACAGAATAAGACAAGTATGAAAGTGCCTATATTTAATTACTACTATATAATATATTCAGGAAGAAAATCTTTTTTTCCCTAAAATTTTTTTAGTCAACATGAAGGAAAAGTTTCTGCTGATTTTTATTTTCACAAGATAGAAAGAAAATTATTTCATGCTACCATTGAACTATATTTAACTTCCATCTTTCTATCTACAACAGAAAACTTGAAAATTAGTTTGTTAGATTTTATTGCTCCCTTTTATCTCATAAGCATTTTCTTCAAGTACCATTAAATAATGGTACAATTTTTAGAATATCAGTTATCAGACACTAAAAGTTTAATTTTTGTTTTTACGTTGTGTGTTTTGTCCCCTTTGTATTCCTTAGCTGAGGGGGAAATCATCTACCTTCAGGAAACCTGATATTTTGGACCAGATCCCTGTCTGAACAGGTTGTATGCTGCCCTTTTCAAAATCAAGCTATCAGAGGATGCCCTTCAGCAGAAGTGTTAAGAGGACTTGGTGAGCTTAACATGTTTCGCCTGCTTAATTTAATTTGGAAAAATTCAACCAGAAAATGAAGTTATTAACAGGTTGGTACATTCAGAGATAAGATGATGTCACAGGAAAGCAGTCAAGTGGGCAGCTTGTCAAAATATAAAATATGTATCTGTCAGAATCAAATGATAGATAAGCTGTGGCTGGGTGTAGGATGCAGTGAAAATAGTGTGCTAAAAATTGAAGCCGAATCCCACCAGTCTGGAGCACAAGTTTTAGTAACTATTGTGGTGAGCAGAAATACAACAATCCTGGGGACGTGAACTGTGCTGCTGAAACACATTGCTGTGTGCAATTTCTACCCAGTAGCCAGAAATTCGTCACCGTGAGACCTCCGAGGGACAGCAGAGACCTTAGGAGTGGGGCTGTTCCAACTGATGGGGACTGAAACCAGCCATGGGGTCCCCAATGTGAGAGGATGTGGAGCTGCTGGAGAGAGCCCAGAAGAGGCCATGGAGAAGCTCTGAGGGCTGGAGCCCCTCTGGAGCCAGGCTGGGAGAGCTGGGGGTGCTCACCTGGGGAAGGGAAGGCTCCAGGGGGAGCTCAGAGCCCCTGGCAGGGCCTGAAGGGGCTCCAGGAGAGCTGGAGAGGGACTTTGGAGAAGGGATGGAGGGACAGGACACAGGAAATGACTTCACACTGACAGAAGACAGGTTTAGATTAGAGATTAGGAAGAAATTCTTCCCTGTGAAGGCCAGGTGAGGGTGCCCAGAGAAGCTGTGGCAGACCCTGCATCCCTGTCCAAGGCCAGATTGGATGGAGCTTGGAGCAGCTTGGGATAGTGAACATGTCCCTGGCCATGGCAGGAGAGTTGGAACAAGATGCTCCTTAATGGTCCCTTCCAACCCAAAGCATTCAGTGATTCTATAACGGAAATTGGGACACCCCATTAGCTCAGATATGCCAAAATCAGCATTAGTAAATCTTTCCTTGGATATCTTGGAAACTTTTGAGGCCTTCAAATATGAAGATAATCTGCCTGGCCAATGCAATGAGCATTGCTGTGTTGGAGAGGTCAGATGAAGGAGAGGAGTCTCCAGTGTATTCTCCAGGAACGCGTACATGTCGTGTTCCATCACAGTGCCCTTCCTGCCTTCTGGCTTGTCATCTCAAATAGCTGGCACCAGGAGGTTAGAGCTAATAAATTTGGGAATTTTAAATGGCAATTTGGAGTCTCGTATGAGCAAAACAGAATAAGCCACTTAGCAAGGAATGCAGTTGAAGTCCCAAATATTGTGGTGGCAAAATGAAAGAAATACCATTACAATGAGAGTCAGTATTGTGTTATCATTGAATTTGAGAAAATGATCCTGTTTGTGTGGAACTTCATTCACTGCAAGTTGCAAAACTGAGCTTAAAGGCTGTAAACTCTTGGGGACAGCTCATGAAATGTGTCTGTTTGCTCGGGATCTTCCATGATGCAGAGTTTGTGATGGGAATTCTCAGGACTAACAGAATACAAAGAGTAGAAGCCCTAAATAAAATGCTGCTCTTTTATTTAAAGGTCAGAAGGGACTGGTCTGACCCCTTGATCTATAGGCCATAGTGCTTTTTTCACTAATATCACCATGATATTTCCAATTTATGCTTCAGTTTAAATAGTTCCTAAAGACTCAGCTTGAGATATATTCTTCCTCAGGAAAAAAAAAATTAATAAGGTTTTCTATTGTAAATTTTTTTCACTATAGGAAATATTTCTCACCTAAATTTCTTTAGCCTTATGACCTTCAGAATTTGATTCTTATTATTTATGCCTGAACAAATTTAACTTTTATCAAAATCCTTCTCTTTCATAAGTGAAACAGGTGGAGTTTAAATCTGTAATGGCTCTTAAAAATTGTTGGATTTTGTTTTGTTTTTTTTTTCTCCCCTGAGTTAATTCCAACCAGTTTGCCAGGCATTTTATTGTGTTATTTGCAGAACTAAATGTTTTTGGGTTTAGTTTGGTGAGGATTTTTTTTTTCTAATTGTTTCCCCCGTGCTGTATACTGAGCAGACAGCAACATTGTGCTGCTGTTATCCTCCATTTTATGTACTCAAGGATCACATTCTTCCTTTGGAACTTCAAGCTGTTGGCATTTTATGTGCTATACTTAGTCTAGATCATCCTATTTTTTTATTTAGCAATAATTGTAATGGTGATATAGAACGATCTATAGTGCTGCTGTACAAATTTAAAACATCATAGATATGTATAAACTCCAAAAGTGGAACATATAATGCATTTTTTGGTTAAAATCTGAAAATAAATCACAAATATCCCAGCATGAGGAGCTCTGTTTTAGACTTGTGTAACGACAATGCTCTCGTAATTGAAAGAAAAAAGGAAAAAGGAAATTTGGGAGACTGTTAGTCTACATGTGGCATACTTTGTTTCCCTTGAATTGAAAAAAAAAAAAAAGCCCATTGACACATTTGGACTGAAAAACCCTTTTCTGCACATGTTTTATATATGTGGGTTTATTACACATATCATGTGTCTTAATTAGGTAATTTATATTGTGTTACCCAAAGAAGACGTTCTTGTTCAATTGGATGCACAATGAAAGTTTCAAGAAAACTCATTAATCCTGTTTTTACAGAGATCAGAGCATGGCCGTGGAATAACAACAGCTACAAATATATCTCTATATGCTGAGGCAGTTGCCTATGAGATCGTGTTCCCTGGATAATTGTGTTTGTAAATGTAGACAACATAGGTATGGATGTAATGTAGACAACATCAGTATGGATGTATACACAACACAGGTAGGGATGAATCGTATCTTTAGTGGGACTTTTTCTTCCTAATTCTCTTCCTGAAGCTAAATACATTAGATTTATCCACTGTGCATCTTTTGAAGCAAAAATTTATTGACAAATCAAACTGATCTCAATGTGGAACGTTCAGTCTTTGTGTTATCTCGGACAATTTGAGCACTGATGTTTCAGTGGGGTAATGGCAACCTGAATTTGAGCTCTCCTGACCTGTTTTTTTCCTCCTTCCCACAGAACCTTGATATTTCCAAAATGAATATTTTGTTTCCTTGTACTAATCTGACACTGTTCACCCAGAAACTGAATCTAGTTATCGCTGGTTAGGCTAACTAAGATTTCTTGGTTTCTCTCCCCCTTTGTCATTAAGCTGGATTTGAGCTTCGCATACCCTTGCAATTGCTTTGAAATTCCAAGTCTCCTTGCAAATACTTCGAGAACTCTGAAAGCTAAATGGTTCCCAAGTTTAAAATAGGATGTTCCCTAGTTGAAAGGCAAAAAAGCAATATTGTTATATTTGTATTCTGATGAAATTCATTATGTACAATATAATTTGTGTCTCCATAACAATATACTCTTCTTCAATTAGGGATTAAGCTAGATACTGTATTTTCTCTAGATCTTTTTAGTAATTTTTTTTTCATTGAAAATACAGAAGGAATTTGAAGTGTTTGTTACTGGCAGTAAAATATATGTTTGCCGAGTTCTTCTTCTGTTTATTGTAAATCAGCTACAGAACAGCAATCCATGGCATCCATCCAGGAAACTGAGATTGTGAAGTTAGGCAGTAAAAAAATGAACAAAAAATCATGTTTATAAATCTCCATGAACATCTTCCTTGCTATGCACTGAGGACCTGCTCCAGCTCCCTTTCAAGTCAACAAGAAAACTCCCACCAACTTCCAGTGGGATTTGGCCCCTGATTTCCCACATTTGTGCCCAGTTTGGGCTGGGATAGTGCAGACAGAGAACTGTAACTGATGGGATTGGTGCAAGGACCAGCACAGTGGGGAAGGAAGGTGAAGAGATAAAGGTGTTTATCACACCAATTCCATTATTCATGGGAACACGAGCACTGGAAATGCACATTGTTGGCCAATTTGTTGATGTGCTACCAGCCCTCACTGCTGTCCACAACTCCAGACCCCTGAAGAACATCTGAAGTGTAACCTAGGAGAAATCTGTTGTAATTTGCTCTCCTGCTCTCTGTATTTATAAGCCTACAATATTGTAAGTTTTTGCTGTGGGTGGACAAGCAACATCCACTCATATCAAAGCAGATACAAGTACAGATAAATATAACTTTATACATTCATTTTTATATAACTTATGCAAATGTATGCACAAGTTAGTCACAGTCCCCAGGCTGGCAGCAGCTCTGATGTGGCCATTGTTGTAGCTCATTTTGGACACCAGTGCTGGTGGACAATCCTCCAAGCAGAGCTTTGCACGTGAGTTTGTCCGCTAGAGCAAGGTTTGGCTGGATGGAGATGGCAGGATGGGACAGAGAGAGGCACAGTCACAGCAGTTCTTCATCTCTCCAGCCAAGGTGTGGCTTAGGCAAGCTGCGTGTGGAGGCTCCCAGTGTTTTTTCTCTAGAGGGCATTAGCAAGAAGAGTTGAAGTCTGAAAACTGAGGCCCAAGGAGCTGGCTGCTGTGAGTGGACTGCAGCCCTCACTGGCATCTGTATATTCACAGAATGTTTTGGGTTAGTCATCTCCCCTGCCATAGGTAAAGACGTCTTCATTAGAGCCCCATCCAACCCTCAGCTTCATCTCCCCATCAGCCACCTCCTGTGATAGCTAGAGTGCTGTTCTCCACCTTTTAAATTAAACAAAACATTATCTTTTGCCCCATTGCACCACTGGTTGCTCCAGAAAAGAAGAGTTTTCTTTAGCACTTGCTGTAGTGACCATCTTAAAAAACAAATCAAAGACTGTAGACACAGCAGCTTATTGTTCTTTTCTGTGTGAACTTATCTGTTCCCCAAAGACTAAACAGAACAAAAGGGACAGTTTTGGTATGCTGGGTTCAATTGTCAAAATTAGTATTCTTAATGTTCTTCCTTATTTTAAACACCCATGAATAACTTGGTCCCTACTGCTTAGATTATAGATTCTAGTGTATGAATTTTAATAATTCTAATTAATGGTGCTATCTTTATTATATTACTTTGTACTTGGGTTCACTCTTTCATCACAAGATCTCAAAGCACTCTATTAAGCTGCACCAAATCTTTGTAAAGTAGATGAATTTTAGCCTATTGAGTTTATGTATTGGATAAGTGTAGTAGAGGGAAGGAACAGTTTTTCCAAAGTTCATTTCAGAGCTTTACATTGATTCTCTGCAATACTTAAACACTGTGAAAATTAGGCTCCACAAAACTTGACTCCCACTTTTACCCACTAAATTATGGATCTCTTTACTCCCCATTTTGAATTTCAAGTAATCTTTGAAAAATTTGTCTTCGTGAGTCTTCAAAGATGAATAGTGATAATTATATCAATATTATTAATATGCACTAGTAAAAGAAAAAAATCTACATTTGCAAAGCTTTGATGTGCTTACGAAAACTGAACTTTTAAATGAAAGTGTGTTTTTAAATCACATATGTATTACAGAAATCTGTTAAGACAGTCTCACAAAGATCTGCATATGCTCAGAGCAATGATTCACGTGCTCCTGCAGCTATGCCCCGGGAACATCACAGATATCTGATGGAATAGATCTGCTCAGCACCTCACAGGTTTTTTCTCAAACCAGTTTTGTTTTGTTCTTTAATGATGGTAATTTTAAAAAATCAGTTTTTTATATATATATATATATATATTTATAATTTTTTGTGTGATTTTTATGATGCTGTAGTTGTGTGCTGTAAGAATTACCACCTGGAGAATCTGTCTGCTAAATCCACACCAGATCTCTCTGGTGGACTGTTATGTCTGATTATCTTGCCTTTCAAATCCACCAATCATTGCAGATATTGTGGTACTTTTCTTAAAAGTTCTTCCTCTCCTTTCCCACTACTCTACACCAAGGAGAGAGCTGGTCGTTCACCACACGCATTTCCTTCTTCTAAAGAATTTTCATATTTAAGACTTGTTAAATAGTTCAGACTGCTACATCATTACTCTTTCTTTTCCATTTGGCCATTTTAAGACACTTAGCTGGTTTAAAAATAATAAAATTGTGACCTTTAGTTGACATTCCAAGCTTGTGTTTTGAAGGCTGTGCTTATATTTTGAGGTTGCTGCCTAGGAAAATCAAGACTAACTGAACTGACAAGTTCTGAGTGCTTACCTCCTTTCAATGCTTTTTTGGGGTGGGGAGTTTTAGTCTAAAGGAACATGTTTAAAAACCAGTATCTGCCCAAGCTGCTGCAGGCAGAAGGTGCCTGAGAGTGAAACAAAAATGATTTGAAGAGCAGGATTGGATTCCCTGTCTCTTCTGCACTAACCACCAACAGCTGGAGAACAGGCTGCAAGAGGCAAGGGGATC
Source organism: Geospiza fortis (assembly GCF_000277835.1). Lineage (NCBI taxonomy): Eukaryota > Metazoa > Chordata > Aves > Passeriformes > Thraupidae > Geospiza > Geospiza fortis. The sequence goes on along the minus strand of NW_005054298.1, from coordinate 1,692,396 downwards.
ACATCTCATGGACACGTGAGCGAAGGCTTAGCAAAGTTTCCAGGGAAAGGTACAGTTTTGTTTTTTTATTTTTTTTTTGATTGTATTTAAATATAGTAGAACCTTTACAGATCTTTGTAAAATATCTAAGTTGCAGTCCATGGACTTTCTGTATCAGGTAAGTGTGGCAATATGTGGGTTTTTTTTAAGTTTATAGCTGTTTTTACCAAATTGCTGAACAATGCAGCTAAGCAGCAGCATGGGCAGGACTTAGGTGGGAGGGAGAGATAAGAAAAGTTGGGGGAAAGACAAAAGGATGTCTGTAGGTGTTCAGGGAGTCTTCAGACTTTTGCACTATGACTTCATACCTTGGCATCAGTGAATTATACCAGTTCCAGCAGCAGTTTTGGTCAGGGCAGCAGTACATGGGAGGATGTGCCATTGCAATTTATGGTTCTCAGTAGTGATGGCACAGTGCCTGTACCTATCTGGTTCCAGTTCATGTGTGGTCAGAACATGTTTGATCTCCTCCAAAAGACAAGGAGCATCCCACAGCCACCTTAATGTCATCCACTCTGGCATCTGCTGAAACATCTGGTGGTGGCTGGTGTTGGAGACATTACAGTGGGTGTGTTGGGAAACCCGTCTGGCTCAGGATGAGAGTTTTTCTGCTCCTCTGCTGCACAGCATTGGGGGATCTGGAAGTCCTTCACACTCTGACCTTTTGGAAGTTGAAATGCCCAGTGCAGGGCTGGCAATGAAAAAAACAGCATTTCCTGCTTGAAAGTTTGTGAGGCATATTTTTATTTTAATTGTACACTTATAACCACTTGTTAAAAATGGGGTATTTTTAACTATTACCTTAGACCTTTGTATTTTAGTATAAAAACCCACCCTTTGTTTCTCAGTGAAACTCTTCTGCAGAATGTAGTTATGTGGGGATAGTGTTGACTAGTAGCTATTTACTTGGTCAGACTGGTTAGTTTACCCTCAAACCATGCATTTCATTTTAGCAGTGGCATCTTAAATAGTTATTTAGAGAAGAGCTGCAGAAGACAGAAACTTCACAGAGGAGGGGAAGAAAAAAAATCCAAATAAAAAAAAAACAACCCACCACACACAAGTTGGAAGGGCTTAGAATAAATTATTGCATGTCATTCTGTGGGAAAATCTTCCCGTACGGATGCTGTGTTGTTCGCAATGCGAGTGCCAGATCCACTCAGCTCTGCTTTGCACTTCTGTCACCCTTATCACTCATGAGACAACCCTCCTCTACTGTAAGTGCTACCCCCAGCGGCATGTATTCATTTCTAGGACTCGCATGCTCCTGCTGAAGTCAGGCACCCAAGAGGCACAGGATGAATTGACAGTATAGGCAGATGCTTTCAGCAAAGGAACCAGGATGTTAAAGGAGCTTTAGCGTGGTTATTGTTTTGCCAGGCAAATCCGTGTACTTGTCATCAAGGTGTTCAGGAGTATTTCAGCCTCGTCGTACAAGCTGAATACAAGAGCTGTAATCAAGAGTTACATCATTTGGTGAGACAAGACCTTGAGGAATACAGCAAAGGGAAATGTGCATAATTAGAGCAGTTCAGTTACAAGGGAAAGGGGCTTTGATAGTGTTAGAAATGCAGCTGAAACATGCAGCCTCCATTGCCCTGTCATCAGGCATTAGATGGTAGATGTCAACGGGCCAGGGGGATCTCAGGATCCAATGAAGGAGCGTGGGGTTCCCTCTTTCAACCTTTCCAGCCCTCAGGAAAACATCTAAGGTGACCATCTGCTGAGCCACAAGGTCTTGGTCTCCATTTGTGGACAAACACCAAACCAGAGATTAAAAAGAGAGGCGCTAACTGAAAAAAAAGAAAAAAATTAAAAAGCAGTTTGTTTTGATAGCTTTTCTCAGAAAAGAATGCTGAGAAATAGGAGCATGACCAATTCCTCTGCCACCTCAAAATTCCTGTAAGGGACATGAAGAGGGGCCAGACGTGGTGACAAGGAACACGTCGTAGGTCGTCAAATGCCTTGGGGCCAAAGCACTTCCCATGGTGATTTCCACACTAACAAAGTTGCCAAAATCCTTCCTAGAAATTTCACTTGGGGGAATAAAAAAAAAACAACTTTAGTGACACCCGTTGTAAGTATGCAACATCCAGCCTGCTTTATTTAGATTTTTCACAAAATATTTATCACTGCCATAGTGATATCTATCCTAAAAAAAGAGACTGTGTTTCAAAGCAATTTGACCTTCTCTAGACCCTATCCAGAGACATCTCTATTCTTACACGTGTATTATTGGCAAATGTTTTGAATTTTTGAGTTTGTAGAGGAAAATGTTCAACGTCTCAGGGATTCTTGAGCCATGGGAGACTGCTTTCCACCCACCACTGAGTAGGTTACCAGACAATACTTAATGTTTAGGTATCAAATATGTTGTAACTATCCCTGGACGTGCAGTGAATTAATTATGTTGCTTTTTCATTATTCTTTTTATTATAAGGAAAAGCTTGCTGGTGAGGCAGTGTGCCAGTGGGGCACTTCCAAGGAACACCACTCAGGGAGCACTGGAAAAGGATTTCAGCACTGATGCTCTTCCAAGACATCAGCACCAAGTGGCATCACTGGCATTCATCTTTTGGGTGAGACTATGGCTGGAATCCTCCCTCTCTCTCAAAGCAAACAATGCAGCAGGACCCTGCAGGTGAGTTCTTCTGAAATGAACTGATTCCATGATGATATAAAACTCAAGGTTAGACCTTTTTTTCCTTGAGGCTGCTGGCTGAGCCCTGCTGGGTGCCGTGGAACGCCAGCAGTGCTATGAATATCAGGAATGCTAATAATGGGGTCCCATTTCTAACTTGGGAACAAAGGTTTCATTGCGTGCACATAACTTCCACGGGCAAGCATTCCTCTTGTCTTGCTGGATGTGGGGTGTGGCTCTGCGTGAATAACCCCAGTCCTTTAAAAGAGTACTGGAAGACAGTCAAAGAATTGTTTCTTTGCCAATAACCGTAGTGTGGGGAGGCGCCAGGCTCAGGTTTTAATCCTGCAAATGATTCCAGTGCAGGGAAGGAGGTAAATATAGAGTGCAATCTGAGATCTTGGTCTTCGTTGGGTTTGGAGGTCTGTTTACTGGGGGTTTTATTGCTGTGCTCTTGAGGGTTTTTTTAAATTTCATTTTTTAGGAGTTTAATTAATTTACCCTAATTTTCTCTGGACAATTCATAGTGTTGCTTGTTACTAATTGACTCTAGGGTGTTTAATATGTTTAAGCCAATAGCAGAGGTCAGAGGAACGGTATCTAAAGACCGCACGGAGAGCATCTGCATATTTGATCTTGTTTGCACCAGATTCCTGGCTCTTGCTGTCTTAGGGATACCCAAGAGGGTCACAGTTGTCATAAGCATGTCTTAAGTGGGTGCTTCAGAATTGTCCTGGGATGTTATTGAGCCAATCCAGCAGCTTCCTCGCCTGAAGTATGCGCAGCGGAAGAGGGAGCAAGGGAGGAGGAATGCGTGGCATTCCCCTCCGTCTCTCTGGCACAATTGTCCTGGTGGTCCTGTTTCAGCTGGTGGAATCCAGAACAGCCCCGTGGCTGTGCTAGGGCACGTGAAGCTCCTTTTTCTGACCCTTATATGGCACAGGATTGCAGCACGACTGGCAGGGTGGGTTTGCAGCTCTTTTTCCTCTCTGCTCAGCCACAACGAGCCCAAACGTGACGGGTTTAGGAATCTGGCCCTATATTTCCAAACTCCATGCAAATATGGTAATAATAGCTAAACTGACATTTGCTTTCACTTCTGTATAGTATGTCTTTAATATGATTACTACCCTTAACATTTAAAGGAACTTTGACAGTTATGTAATCCCTTCAACATTTAAGTACAACAGGAATTTATTATTAAGTGCAGTGGCTGGAAATGGAGCACTTTTTTCATTCACACTATAAACAGTTATGTTGGATTAGTAATCCTCCTTGTCAGAGTTGCTCACTGTTTGATATTAATCAGTAGGTTTATGAAAGGTGCAATAGAAGGCAGAAATGAGCAGTGGAGAAGTTGTAAACCTTGGTTCCATAAAATCAGACTCTATGTACTGCTCAGGTTCACAACACTTCTTGCAGTGACCTCAGACTGAGGAGAAAGGAAGGGCTGCATTGTGGTAGTGGTGCCTCTAACTGTCTTTTGGTAAACATATATTTAGTTTCTTGCTATAAAAATGCAATAGCTGGTAGTGATAAAAGCCCAGTCTTTTGAGAACATTTTTAGGTTGTTTTGTAAAGAGCGTGTTTTTCAGATTGTTGTGTAGATCGAGCATGATACAACCTAGCAAAACACTTAATGATCAAATATTACATGACAAAATGAGTACCGTCTCCTTTTGGTGCTTATCCACTATTAAAATCATGTGCAAATCACTTCACCTGAATATTTCTACCTAATTTGTGCGTTGTTATCTTTGAGCTACATAATTAATTTCTGTATCTTGCAAACACTGTTGCACTGCAGTTTTGTTGTTGATTTTTTTTCCTTTTCTTTTTGAGCACTTCTGAGTCTCTAGTACATATTCATGCAGCACGTACAGAGGAGCCAGGTCCTGTGGTTGGAAATGTCATCCTGTGAGATCTTTAGATGATCAAAGTGACAATGACACCATTGTAATGCAACATGTCTCCAAACAGTGCATAATAAATTACCATGATTGGTTAATGAACATGCATGATTAATGAAACAAAATATAGACATATAATAAAGGTTTTTTTGTAAATGTCAGTCATCTTCCTTGTTCAAATGCTTCTGGACATGTCCCTTATGCACCTTGCAGAACAGTTGACACATATATGTTTGTAGATATACTGTAGTGAAATCAAGATGCAATATATAACCTTTCAGAAGTGAAATTAAATTTGAATAGCATATTTGACAGGTTTCAATGCCTAGCTTTGTTTCAAGTTAATTTTCTCCCCCCTATTTCTGAAATATTGCTCATTACAGCTTTGTTTTGGCATTGATAAAAAAGAAATCTTCATTGAATAACATTGGACTTTGTTAAACTATGTATATCTTTCGCTGATCACTTTTAAAGCAACGTGGCATTAGCTTTTTAAATTCTTGGGGCTAAATTTAGCATTTACTTATGGTAGGATCAAAAGTGTCAGAAATCTGCATCACTGCCTCATTATCAATCACTGGGATATTTTGGGAGAAGCAGTTTGATTTGCATTGTCGGACCTCCTACCTAGCATCACAGAAGGCTGTGCATCAATAAAATTAACTTTTGTCACTCAAACTAAATTGGGCTGAGGCGCCCCTGCCAGAACAGCTCATGTGCGTGCAAGGAGCGCGGCTGATCCCGGAAACGCTCGAGCCTTGTTTGGGAAGGCAGAATAAAATAATTAATCCCCTTCTGGGTGCTGTCCCAGAGCTTTCTTTATGTCTCAAAAGAAATCCAGCAGGAAGGTGATAGATCCCCCTCACACAGAGCCAGGAAAATGAAAGGTCTGGATCCAACCGGCACGGCGATGGGCTGGACCAGGTCCTGCCTGCTCCATCGCGGTGTGCAGAGCCCTGCCCAGCTGCGCCTCACCTGTGGAAGACTTGGAGCTGTGATTTACAGTGCAGCCGCCCTTTGCTCAGCTCCCTGTTGCTCTGGAGGAAGTTGCTGCAGCTCTTTGCAGAGCAGAACATACCTCTCATCTCCTGCCAGCTCTGCAGAGCAGAGCTGTTCCCGACGGCAGGATCACCACCCTCGTCGCCTCCTCCACCGCTCGCCAAGCGGGAGATGCTGCTCTCCCAACATCTGGAGGTCTGGTCTGCAGCATGGGGTGCCTGGGGTTCACACGCTCCCCTTCTCCATGGATCTAGTTCCAGCCATGCTGGGAGCCTTTCTCAGTGAAGCCCAGCATGGCTGGCTGTCCCTGCTGCCAGCAGGCCATGGCGGCAAGGCAATAAAAAGACAAAAAGTCACAGCCTTCCTACATCTATTATTTTTTGCTGGAGATTGTATGAGCCAGAGTGGAGGGAGGTGAATGTGTCCTGCCTGGCTGCATCCTGCCCTGCAGCCAACCCACGCAAGAGACAGAGTTGACTTTTCTTGGGCCTTTTGGCAGAAGAAACAATTCTGTTAAGTCTTACCCATTCTGAAACACGTTGTGTGGTTTCAAGATAAAGTGTGTTCCTAGGCATCAGCTTCTAAATAAAGGATCATCATTCAGTAACTGCTTTTTTCACCTCTCCTCTCCAAAATTTCTTTCAGGTGCTCAGCACTGTGCTGTAATTATACATGATATCAGCTGCTAAATATATGTCCATAATACATCCAGTCTTCCTTCCTCCTGTGAATTCATCCATAGCCCACTGATAGGTCCTCACCCATGTTTACTGATAGATTTTGTTATTCTTTTGTTATTCACGATGAAGAATAATAGTTTTCTATGTTTCTGGGGTTTTGGTTGATTTGTTTGGGATTTCAGTTGTTCTGTAGCTGCAGTTTGACCTAAGAACTGAAGAAACCACTGAGCTTTTTATCCGCTCAGGAGAAAGGTAACAATTTTTGGAGAGACTGCAAAAAGGCAGGATTAGGGGATTTCAGAAAATGTAAACCTTTTCCTTTTCGTGTTGTACAGGCCTTTCCCAAGATGTCATTCCTAAGGAAAATGTGCTACTGTAGTGTAGATGGATGAAAAGTTTAAATTTGAGTTTGAACAAAGTCAGTACATGTACACTCTTCGTCATTTAAATAATTGTTTCAGTATCGTCTGTGAAACAAATATTTAAACTTTGATCTACTTTTAAAGCCAGATAGTTCTTGAAAATTTTCCTAACTATTTTCCCCATTTCCTGAGCCAAGGAAATGATTTTTCAAAGCCTAAGTCAGTTTGTTTTATCTCAGAGGAAATAATGTTATTTTAGTGTACCTGGTAGGGCCAACTGAAATATTAAGAAACCTAAATGCTTGCTTTTTGTGCAAAGATTTCTAAAAGGGTAAATCCAAACAAGAAAAAATAATTTCTTTTAAACCCTTAAGCAAATGAAATGTACAGATTTGCACTGTCTTTTCAATAATATTCTTCAAATTCTAATTAACAAGTAAACCAGGCCACATGCAAATTCAAATGAAATTTTATTAAATTTTATCAAATTAATGGTATGGGACATGAAAGGAAATAATCTTAAAAATACCAGCAGAACACTCACTAGTAATAATGCTAATTGACTTTGCTCTATACTACTGTGGGAGCTTGGACAAATCAGTCAGAAAGAAAGAGATGGACTTGTATGAATTGCACTCTGTGCTGGGTGAGAAATAGCTTCAAGTGGTTGAACTATTTCATGGCAAGATCTGAGACAAAATATTAAGAATGGCAACACTTGGTAAACCAGTTTTCACCTTTTCAATGCTTATAACAATCAAGCTTCAGTTTGACATTACCAAATAACCTGTATTTTTCCAAACTTTTTTAAATTTAAAATTGCTTGCTAAATTAATTGCAGGAAGAAAAATGGGATGCTCCATTAAAAAAAACCAAAAACCTGTTCACCTCTGACATGTGTGGTCCTGGTGTAGGTCATTTTGACTAATCATGGGATGAGCTCTGTTGGTGTTTGGAACCAAGTTCCAAAGATGAATTAGTGGCATCACTTGAAAACAGATTTTACAACTGAAAGTAAATAAACTGTGAAAAATCTAATCCTGAAGACAAAATTAATTAGTATGAGAGCAATCTATCAAAGCATCCATAAAAATAGGAAAGATATCACTTGTTTGAAGCAAACAGTCCCTTCCTTCCCCTTCACTCTTTGCCGTTCAAAATAGTAGGTAATTTCTAATATTTGCACGCTATGTTTTTTCTTTAAATTTATTCATTTGTAACTGACTCTGAGCAGCCTCTCTGTCTGAAAGGCATTTGTAACACCACCTAATTTCTTTCTACTTCTTTCTAGGTTAAGAGTATCCATAGGTATCCATCCAGGACATATTTATTCAATGGTTAGAAAGTACGCCAAACTGTTGTCTAGTGTAGACTTTATTTTAGGAGCAAACATAAACACGAAGAAACTATAATCCTGGTGTAATGTAGGAATCTAATTAAGACTAATGAGGCAACATTAAATTTAATGTATGATGCATTTTATATGCCTTTCCATTAGAGCTGCAGCAAGCTGTTCGTCAGAGCGTCGAACTTTGGTGAATAAGCCCCTCAAGGCATTGTTAAACAATTGGGGCTCAGGCCTTCTCCTGCCCATTAGGTTGTGTTGGGCTTGGAAAAATCTAGATATAAATGGAAATTTGGGTAGGGGGGAAGAAAAAAGGGGGAGGCCTCAAGAAGTTCTGCCCATCTTTGAATGGCTCAGCAAGCTGCTAAAAAGGGAAGATAAATGGATGGCTGCGTGTGACACCCTCGAGGAGGTACCAGGCTGGGACAGAAGGGAGGAGGGCCAAGTGTAATGTGTGAACTGCTGTTTGAGAGGCACCTATAGCAACGGGAGTGGGAAAAGGCTGGGATTTAAGTGACACAGTTTATCAAGAAGAATTGGCATGGTGATCGTTGCTTAACAGATAATTAACAGTACGGTTTATTATTTTCTTTTTCTTTTTTTTTAATTCTTATTAAATTCAAGAAGTTCAGTAAGTCCTTACATGTATTTAACTGTACAGAAAAATAGAAGTATAGCTCCAGATATTGATTTTGCTCTCCAGAATACTTCCTCCCAGTAGAAGTTGAAGACTCCTCCAACAATACAAACAAAACTTTTAACAATGATTTATCACATAATCCTTCATATAATCTAAGTCCCCATTACTGGAGAGATTTAAGACTTGTGGATGTGGCACCTGGGGACATGGCTTAGTGTTGGGCTTGGCAGTGATGGGCTAACAGTTCAACTTGATGATCTCAGAGGGCTTTCTCAACATAAATTATTTTGTATTTGCCTTAGCATGCAGGGAAATATACAAGATAAAATGAAGGTAAAGATAAGTTTGAATGAAGAATGGTGCTGAAGAATGGGAAGATTTTTGGAGGAACATGTAATGAGTTGACTTCATGGGTTGCAGTATAAACTGATACTATGGTGATGGGTTGGAAGTGCAGGCAGAGCTGCAGTTGGACAAGTTCGTGGGCTCTGGTGTTAATTGGTGATTGCCAGCTGCTGTGAGACTGGGCCAGCCATGGGAAGAAGGTGACGTAAGGAGGATTTAATTGGTGTGGGGAGAGGGGATGGGGAGGGCCGGTGTCAAAGTGCACTTCAACCCTGCCGCTCCAAAAGCTGAGTTTCAGCCTACTACATCCTGGAAATTCATTCCAGTTTATATTATTGCATGTGTTAGTGATGGCTTGAGTGTTCGAGACTTTGAAGTATTTAATCTACACATGAAATTGGAATTTTTTTTTCTTTCTTTCTTTCTTTTTTTTTTTTTTTCCTGTGGATAATAGCCATGGAAACCTGTAGTCTGTGCTGGAAAATAAGTGACTGGGAATGTTCCTCAGTGACTAACTTACTACAAGACGTTATTGTAAGGGCAAGCACCAAGTTATACTTTTGACAACAAACGTCATGTGCTGGGTTGGAATTAGAGATTCAGCAGCAAGGCTGGTCTGAGGAAAAAGAAGGAATGTCAGGATGACTGGCAGTGGTGCTATAGGAAAATTGCAGAGGTACCTATCGCACAGGTTTGGGCTGGGGGAATGAGTTATTCCTTGCAGAAACATCAGAGAGCGCCATGAAAGCTCAGCTGGGGGCAGAAAAGAAAACAATGCTGCCAGAGGGGCTTCAGGGGGGTGGGAAGGAGCGACGTGTTCACAAGTGTTTGGGGATTGACCTCACTCAGCTGCTATGGGAGTGTGGGTGGGGGGCACGACTTCAAGGCCAGCAGATGTGGGCTGATGCTGAGAGTTTTTACAGTCCCCTGGTGTGTGGGGGACATGCTGGGACCACCCCATCGTACCTGACCCAGCTGCCTGAGAGATGGAGGGGAAAAGCACAGGCAAGGGGGGGTGGTTTGCCCACCACAACCTGCTCTGCCCTTTCCCTTCCCAGAGGGAATGCCTGTGTGCCCTTACCTGGACAAACCTGAGTGAGGTTTATGCTGTTTTGTCTGTTCCTTGTTCAGCGCTGAACTGGAGGTAGATGGAGAATGAATTCAAATAGGGAGATGTGAAGGTTTATGGAAGCAGACAACTCCTGTGACCCCTCCATTCCTCTTCCCCTTGTCCTCTGTGCTTGTCTATCCATAGGAAAAAAAAACTCAGCAAACTGCAGAAAATGCAAATCTTTTGCTAAGAGAGTGATTGATTTATTTTCATTTTATTGTTCATTCTCCCACATCCTTCTAATTTCATTAATACCAATTCCTGATCTTTATTTTTTTTTTTTGTGACTGAGCTAGAAATATGCACACTTTTCAAAGATATGGACAATATTTTTTCCATTTAGGATTTTTTCTTTTCTTTGATCATGTCACACTCTGCTCAGCTTTTGCCCACTGGGTGCTCTCTTCCTGTGTTTGGATCCTGTGGATCACAGTTCTGGGATGTTCTCCCAGCTTGGCCTTACTGATCTGGCCTCCAGGGCAGCCTGTGCCCCACTGGGGTTTGTAACACACAGGCTTAAACAAATATTGCAACCAAATCAGGGCTAAGATATTTGCAAGGCTCCTTAAATCCCACCACTTGGTGTTTAACCCAATTCTAGGGAAAATGTGATAGATAAACCTACCTGCCTTTCCTAGTTGTGTATGAGTGTTGTTTGGATTTAGGTCAAATTCCTTGACTGAGATAAACATCCTTTTTATCTCAGCATCCTGTTGCAAATGGCTTTTCCTTTAGGAATGGATTCTCACCCTCCTCTGCAGCCAACTTCCTTCTGCTTTCCCACTGAAACTACCATGGTATTGCCATAGCTTGGGATTTCTGTCTGGGATGTTAGGACAAACAAGGATGCCATAAACTTTGGGAAGTGTTTGGTCTGCTAGGAAAGCATCAGATGAGCTCCAAATAGGATTCATAAATTGTGCAGGGATCTGGCGGTTGTCAGAAGTCCTTAGTTCTATTTACTGCCAACGTGGCCACAATGCAGTGGGAACTGCTAACTTTCCTGGTGCAGCATTTTTCCTGCTGGGGTGTGGGATGTGTTCTCAAAATCCATCTGGCCATTACTTGTTTCCCCGTCACAACAAGCAGTCAAGGTGGTTTTTTACATAACCAGCCTTCTGATCGAAGGAAAGAGGTGATTCTTGCCCAAAACTGTTACAGGGCTTCCTCCATCCCTGCCTCTTTGGCTGAGCTCAGCTCCTGCAGGCACTGAGCTGGCTCAGGGAAGGGTTAGTCTGTGTCTGCTCCCTTGAACCTCTTCCCTCTGTAGGGAGCCTCTTTTAAACAGTAAATCACCAGCGATGATCTGGGAGAGACTGATCCTCCTCACCTCTTCAATAGGTAAATTGCCCTTTTAGAAGAGTGATCCATGCTCCTGTCCTCATTTTTCATATTATACTTTAAAAAAAAAAAAAAAAAAAAAAAAAAGCAGAAAAGAAAAAATAATCTTCCAGGGACTTTGAGTTAAGCAAAGGCACTTTAGAGTCTTTTTCTAATGTCATTCTAAAGTTAAAAAACAATTTGACTTCAAGGGAGATACAGCCCAATTTTTTAAAAACTTAATAGGATTAGTCATGGGAACTATTTTTAGCAAAAGTTCAACTTTATCCATGTATTTTAATGTGGGAAAAGTGTGTCCTTTTCCCTCTGCTAATGTTTGATGTATTCCAGCCCTCCTGTGAGTGTGTTTGAGTATCTTAGGGGCTCTGGAGTGGAGGAGAACTTCCTCTCGGATTCTCTCTGTTTTCTTTCGTGAAAATGACATTCCTAAGCTGTTTCACTTTCTGACAGGAAATGGAGCCTTGCCAAAAATGATTAAAGTCCAAGAAAGCATAACAGTTCCAAAGCTGCAGCAGTTCTTTAGGAGTCCCGAGTTTGACATTGTGTCAAACAAATGTGAAATATTGTTTAATAAATTTGAATAATACAGGGAAAGGGAAAAATGGTTCTTGGCTTATAATGCTGGTGCTCTTTATTAAGTCTGTAAAGGCCTGCCTAGCTCTAATAAATTGAAATATATACATAAATATACTTGTGCATGGATAACAGTTTAATATTGTAATATATAATGAACGGCCCACAGGCACCCCCCACATGCAGACATTGATTTATTCGTGCTATGGCCATATATATATTGATATGTGTGTGTAGACTCCCTCACAAGTTTGTATATATTTATACACGGAATTACCATTCGCAGGCAACTCCTGTGCCTGCTTCATATAAGAAATATCATAAGCATTATTTATAAGGTGTGACGTGACATTATGACTTTACAAAAATACTAATCTAATGCTAGATAAAATACAATTGTTAACGGTTTCTCAATGTTTTTTAATTCTGTGTTTGTTTAAAGGAATTATTTTGAGGCTTTTGCAAACGCCAAATTACCTTATCATGTAATTCCAGTGTTACTAGAAGGGCTGTGCTGAGGCTCAGGAAAGCAGTGGGAATTCTATGGCACCCAAGAGCCTGGCTCTGCCACCTCTTCCCATTTAACAACTCTCTCTGCCAGGAGGGCTTCCAGCCACTGAGAGTTTGACAATTTGCAATATTAGGGTATTAACGCAACAGTCATATCAAAATGAGCCAGACTTCTAAGAAATTCCTGTGCCGTCAAACCCAAGTGTGAAAAAGTCCTGCCAGGCTCCAGTAGTCCTAAGGTTACTTCTCAGAATCCACAAACACCCTTCAGCATTTGTAACTTGGCTTCCAATTTTATTTTGGATTTTGGTTGTATTGCGTTCACAAAAACCACATTTTTCAGTTGCTTTCTGGCCGCAAGACCAGGAATTTAGTTTTTTCTTTTTCTTCATGATTTTAATATAAAAGTTGGATTACATCATCACCAGATTTGAGGAGCTCTGAATTTTAAAATTAGTCTAATGACTTAAGGCTCAATAAAATTGAAACAGTTGGCAACTTTTCTAGAAAGCATGAGAAGTTGCTTTGTTGGTTCTTGCAAGAAAACCTCACTTGTTTCCCCTCTGTCAGATACATTACTCCTCCACCAAAATATATCAAATATTCAGGACCTTATAAAATAATAAAAATGTTCTCCTGACCTGGTCTTGAAGGCAAAACATTCTTTAAGTGAGGTGTGTTTCAAAGCAAAGCTGTGGGAAAAGGTTTCTGTTTTTCATCCTTTGTATGGAACTGTCGTGCTATTTGATTAAAAGGAGCCCTTTTTAATAGTTTTTCTAATAGCATTTGAGATTTCAGGTCGGTGAAGTTGAGCCGGCACCGTTGGTGCCGCCATTCACCGAGGACAGCGACTCGCGGCCGCTTTTCAGACGAGCTAAATTGATCAGACAAGTCAGTCAATGTCATTGAGCACTATTTGTCACTTCATAAGCAGCTACAATCTGCTGCTCTATAAATGCAGAAGGACCGTCGAATAAATCACATCAACCAGTGGGAGTAGATAGTATCCCTTCATCCATAATTGGAGCGGTCCTCTCCTGTCACATTCGCTCATTCCCCACGATTCCGGCGCGGATTGACACTGACAAAGAAAGAGCAGCCGCTGTCAGAGGAGCTGGAGTCTGTCTGCTGCTCTGCTCTCCCCACTAATAGATATCTATCATAATATTGTATTAACATCACAAAAAATCAGACTTATAGCTGCTCTATCTGGGCATATCGATGACATATGTAGGGGTTTCTCCTGGGTTGCGGGGAAGGCTGATTGATGCAAAAGGAAAGCTCCTGATTAAAACCACTTACCAAATCCATCAGCCACAGGAATATTTGCTGCTGCATGTGCTGCTGGTTTCACAGACAAAAATATGATTAAAAAAAAAAAAATAACGAGAACATGGTTTGTTGTAAATAGACCTTCTAGAAATGTGTTAATTGTTGTTTGCTGGTGCAGGGTTACATTGTGGAATTATTCCTGTGAAGTGGTTTTATGGTTATATAGTTTCCAAAATAATTAAGGAAATGGAACACCTTGAAAAAATATTATTGTCTGTTTAGAAAAAAAAAAAAATCCCCACAAATTTCTCTCTGGTTCCTGGTTGGTTTGGCAAATATGTATTTTCTAAGCGAACAGATGAAATCAGAAGAGAGTATTTATTACAAAGGTGTTCCAGGCTAGGAACTTTTTTTTTTCCTGGAGAAATGCTGGGTGGTTTTTACCAGGAATATGTTGGATTAATCAGCTCTCTCAGTCCTGGAGAGAAATCACAGTGGAATACCCAAACTGCTGTGTAGTCACATGTAAATCTCTCTGACAACCTGGAGGCACGGATCATTTGTTCAGCGTTTGGTTCCAACAACAAACTCGTGGAGGAAAATACCTTGTTTGCTTATAAAAAGATCGTAGCTGAATACGTAATTGCTGAGAACAGAGCATTGGGATCCCAGATCTCCAGGATGAGGATCTGGATTCTTTATTTTGGGGAAGAAAAAACCTTAAGTCAGTTTCCCTGTGTGTAAACAAAGCTTCACGTTGCATGTCTTGTGGGGAAAGTAGTGAAATTCTTTCTTTTTAAAGGTGCTCGGTGTAAATGTCATGTTCCTGGCTGGAGTCTTTGCTGGGCCCAAAGGCAAAGCCTAATATCAAATGTTTGCTACAATTTTCAGTCTGGGACGTCTCTTGACCCGTGTGCACAGATGATGAACAATTTCCCCTTTCTGGGTTGGCTTCTTTGCCTCTTGGTGCAGAAGTTGTCCTGAAAGCATGCCAGGAACCTAAGTCATAGGTAAGCAGTAGAAATTATTTTATCTATGAAAGTTCTGTTAATATGCACATAAATTCCATTAGAAGTACAGTTCAAAAGAAAACTCAAAGCAGTAGATCGCAAAAGTATTCATCATTAAATACAAGACTTTGACTTGTTTTTAGATTGAAATAATAGAAATGTTACGCTTAAAACCAAAATGTGAGACAAATCCACGTGCATTGGAGAACTGAGCAGCATCCAGAGGAGGCAGCTTACACAGGAGCACATTCATTGTCAACATCTGATACTGAAAAGGTCAATAGTTAATTAAATAATCCATCACCTTAGGATAGAGAGCCGTCCTCACTTCTGACAATCAATGGCAGAAATATTAAAAGGTCAGAAAATGAGTTACTATATATTGTGTTTTCTTACTGTGTGTTATAAAGATGTGGCTTGTGTTGAACGGTGTGGGCATGAAGACAGGTGGGAAGAAATATTAGCTGTTGCCCAAATATTTTCTTAGATGCTCTTTTACCAGGCTTCTTTATGTGTGGGCTTCTGAATCGATGGACCTCAAAGATGCAGTAAACTTTTACAATGACAATTTAAGACTGTATCACAGAATTTATAACATGCTTTCTTTAATTATAAGTGTGTTTTCAGGAGCATTTTTCTCCTGTGCTGCTTGAGGTTGTGCTGGGTTAAACTGGGTGAGAGTGCTGATATTCAGGCTCCGTTTAGATATGGGGTAGAGTTATTTTGGGAGACCAAGAGGCAGTTTTTGGTGCTTATTTCCTAGATCTGATGGATATAGCAGGGTAAACAAAGTCCACTCAATGACTGCTGATTGTGTTGTTCTGCAAGGACACGGTGTACACCTGGTTCCAGGGTTATCCTCATGAATAATTGCATTACCTATTATAGGGTAATGTTTTTGAACAATAAGTGTTTATAAGTAGTTTAAATTAGTTATAATAATGGTGTTGCCATAAATATTTTTTGCTTTTTCTGGTTGTCTTTTGCAAAAAGCTTTTCCTCCCTGGTTGTGGGGTTACTCCTGCGTTGTGTTTGTCGCACAATGTGTGTGGGTGACTTGGTGCATTTTTCCATTCCTTTCTCAGGATAAGCTGAAGTTTTCTTGTTTTCTGAATGGAAACTGGGTTTTCATATGAAGGAAAACGACTGACTGATGTTTCTGTGCCCAGCACAGATGGAAGGGGCTCCTTTGAGTGACACCCTTCTCACCCTCTCCAACAGTGCCTTTATGCTGGGACCCTCCAAAATAAAGGAAGGGCCACAAATGCACCAGGACAGGGATGTACTTCCCTCTTCTCCCACAGTGCAGCAACAATATGTATTTATTAGTCCTCTCTTTGTTTCTAAATATTCTTAATTTTTCTTTCCTGATATGTAGCTTTTACCCTGAGCGTAGACTCAGCGCTGAATTCCGACCAGCATTATATGATTATTTTATCTCTCACTATAAAGAGTTTTGAAAGATTTTGTATGAGAGGCAATATAAAAATAAATTGAATTGAACTATGGCTTCACCTCCCCACTTTTTTAGTGCAGAAACCTTTAGAGCAAAAACAGCAATATAAGGACAAAGGAGGAGATTAAGACTGTGTCATGAAAGAGGTGACGCTGGGTGACAGGTCCGACCCTGCCTGAGCAGTTTGGTGGGTTTGCAGTTGGCTGTGTATTAATTAGATTTTAAGCATGTTCACAACTGGGGAAAAGCCTGTTTGTATTTTTAGTGGGAAGGTTTTTTTAAGCCATGAGAAAGGTATTAGGTATTATCTACTGTGGTGCATTTATATAAACAAAGGTCTACCTGATGGCTGTGCAAACATCTGTTCTGTTCTTACCCAACATTGCACGGTTCATTAACACTTACCCTGTTGGCCTCTGAAAGGCCAGTTCTGGAAGCACATAATCTTACTTACAGATCCACAGTTACAATAATTTGACTTTTAAAAGAAAATATTCTTAGCTTGGGGGTAGTGAGGGGTTTCTTTGCTGTTTTTTGTTTGTTTGTTTGTTTAGTGTGTGTGAGTCTCACAGTAAAAATATGATTTTATGTTTTACAATGCCAGCTCAATAAATTATGTTAATAAATGACTCCTGGTTCATGAGAAGTGCTGTATTTTGACAATATCAGCCAACCTTACCATTTGTTTAAGCAGGAAAAGTGAGGAGCCAAAATAAAGCTGTTACAGAAGAAATCTCAAGAATGTTTATGAAACTTTGCTCTAGCTACATTTATTAGGAGTAGAAGAGTAGTCTTAATTTGTCATGCAGAATTCCAGGGGAGTGAGTAATTTCTAGAGCTTCTCTAAATGCCAGGACTTAATATTTTTCTGCAGCAATTTGTTTGTAAACACGGACTAAATTGTATAGGTTGCAATGTGACAAAAAGGTATCTAGGATTTGTCATCTTCTGCTAACAGCTGTTGGGTTTATTTTATAGCATCTCATGGGGTTTTTTGGATAAATGCTCTGCTGATGGCAAGCAAAAGCACCCTGAGGATCTCCAATGGTGGGCATGCACAAAGTTGAACTGTAATAAGCTGTTTGTCAGGGATTTGCTCTCCAATGGATCTGCTCCCCCGGGTCGCAGCAATTCCCACCAGGGTGTCCATGTGTCACCTTCAGAGAAACCCACACTGAACAGGAGGCAAACTCCAGGCAAGATGGTAATCTCCCTTCTGGCAGGGAGAATTTTATGATGTGAAGAAGGGAATCAGAGCTTCCTAAGGAGGATTTTTAAGGGAATGGAGCTCATGAATTTTACTTGCCAATTTCCCTGGTGCTGCAGGAACCCAGGATATTTTTTTTTTGTCACCCCCAGCTCTCTTTCTTATCTTGTGACATACTGTAGTCATGGGCTTTGGTCTTTTATTTGGTAATCTGAGGCAACATCTTTCTTTGTGGTGCACCTGCAGAGTTGGGTTCATGGTTGGACTCAACGACCTTGGCGGTCTTTCCCAACCTTAATGATCCTAGTGAGCAGTGGAGATGGAGCTGATGCTGAGGGCCTCAAATCAACCCCATTTGTTTTTTGGGGCTAGCCTTGGACTGGGTGTGTCCCATGGACTGACTCCCTGCCCACTGATGGACTGCTTTGGTATGCACTAGCATTTTAGTGCCATTCCAAAGGGCACCCAGCAAGGGGTTTCCAGACACCTCTTTGCAGTGAGATGGGCAGCAGGGGCTGGGAGGTGCCTTTCAGAAGTTCACTCTTGACTCATGAGAACATTCCTGCGCAGACACACACCTGAACTTTAGACAATGTTTTGTGGCCTTCCCTTACATAGCACGATGAACTGTGTTCTCAAAACTCTTCAATATTTTAGATGTTTCTAGCTTGTTTAAAATCATTCCCATGCCTTCACTCAATCTTTATGCAGGAGGTGAATGTCTCCATAGGTGCCACCAGTGCATCCCTAGGCTGAATGTGAGCACAGCAGAAACCTCCGTAAATTCATGGAAACCACATTTTAGGCACATTATTACCTCGGGAGGGAGATGAGCCTGCCTGCACGAAACATGTGCTTTCTTGGATCCTTTCAGAGGTTTTTCATAAGTGAGTAATGTGGCAGTGACTGAAGCAGCAGCACATCAGTTCTCATGGTCCCCTGCTCCCCAGATCGATTACACCCTGTCACACCAGCGCAGCAGAACTCATCGTCTGA
The DNA here is from genome assembly GCF_000277835.1 of Geospiza fortis. Classification (NCBI taxonomy): domain Eukaryota; kingdom Metazoa; phylum Chordata; class Aves; order Passeriformes; family Thraupidae; genus Geospiza; species Geospiza fortis. The sequence continues at coordinate 1,673,959 of NW_005054298.1, read as the reverse complement.
GGGGAAAACCCACTCGTTTCTCACTGCATTCCCAGCCCCTTCAGAACCTCTGCCAGCACATGCTAGCTCTGATAACATTTTAAGATACTGCTCTGCTGAAATGAAAGCCTTGCTTGCAAGGCCACGCTGTCTGAAGTTCTCCCATCCCTCATTTAAATCCGGCGTAATTAGCCCAACTGCAGACCTTGTTGTTATACATGCTGAAGTATAATGGCTGCTATTATAGCAGCTTGCAGCAGCAAAGATATATGATTTTGAACGATATGTCAAGGAAAAATAAACATGTTTCATTTCTTCATTAGATAATGTTTATTTATAGCACAATATATATCTACCTCCGCTGTACCATTAAAGTTTTGACTGCCTTTTAACTATAAAATTTGATATTGTTGTGGCAGCTGCACTACTCAAATGATTGCTATAGTACAGCTGTTATCAAAGAGTAAGATTTATAGCTGCCCTACATGGTGTAAAGATATGTACATATTTACTTTGTGTTTTACTACTTGTGTCCTATATTTTAATGACACAAGGTGAGATGAAATAGTGAAATAATAAACTCTTTTTGCTGCCTCAAAAGCAAATGGCACTATTTTGTTTAAAGTTTGGTGTTAAATTATCTATTGTGCTATGATACATTTTTTTTCCCTCTGCTATTTTGGTTTATTTAAATATATTTTACATGTTAGTAGCAATCTTAGGTGGTTTTTTTACTGTTTTTACTTTTCAGAGAAGTGCTCTGGAACTGGAGTGAGAACGACATGCTTGATGAAACATGTCAAGCTACATTATATTGTAGGTAAGGATCAATATTTTAACCCTTGGGTAGTTGTTGGAGCAGCAGCTTCCCTCATTGGTGCTTTTCTAGGAAAATCAGATGGATTTGTGAATAGGGCACCAATATCCACTTTTATGGGGCTGCTGTCCCACATGACCCTATTGCAGCAGGTCCCTAAGCAATACACCACCTATGAAAACAGGCTCAGAAATTCTCTTGGTAAAGGAAGGGGTGAGAAACTCTGTCCAGCCCAATGGCCAGATCCTGACCATCAGCACAAATCATTTATAACCAGTCTTGAGCTCTCCTGCCCAAACCCAAGGCTGGTTTCCATGAGATTCAAATTTTCTAACCACAGCATTTGCAGAGTAGGCACCTTTGGCTGCTGTTTTGAATTTTTTAGTGACCAATGTCTTTTTACATATCCTTCTTTATTTTTTCCCATTGGTTGGATCTCACTCAACAAGGACTGCCTAATCAAAAGGGCCTGCAAGCAGAATTGGGTTATTTCATGAAGGTTGAGGTAATTCAGCAAAAAATGTGGCATAGATAGAGTGCAGTGGATAGTCCTGTGTATAAGAGAAGAATTTTAAATTCAAATGTTCTCTGAAACTCAAAAACGAGACGGAAAAAAAGGGAAAAAACCAAGCTGCAGAGGAGAGGTGAGTGATAGACTTTACATTCTTATTTAAATTTAATGACATGCTTTGTGCACCTTTATTTGGTTGATGTTAAGTCCAACCCTGTGTGTGTGAAATTCAATTATGTTGCATTTTTTTGAGCGGGGAAGTGCATTTATTTTGGTTTCCCTTTAAGAAAATCCATAAGGCAGTATTCCTCACTCTAGTCTGTGTTGAGTCAGTCATGCATTTGTGTTTCCTACCAAACTCTTTTATGTATTAAATCTATGACATTTATCTTTTTCTTGCAATTTTTCTTTTTTTTTTGAAACAGGAAAACATAAACTACAGCAGATTACTTATCTGCTCTCCTTTGAACTCACTCCTGCCTGTTGCCTTGAACATTTCCTATGCCTGTAGTAGGTACTTTTACCTCTCCACCATGTTTTTAATATATTTGAATGAAATTAAGAGAATTTTTGCAATAGCTGCAGCTGGAAGAGCTGAGCACTGGACGACTAAATGTCCACAGGTTCTTGCTGAAGATGCAGACTGCATATCATGGACTGGAGTGTCAGGACTCTGCCAGGTTCTAATGCATGGTATCACCTCTTTTGATTCTCATGTTTTATTGATTTTTAGCTTCTGTACCTTTTATTTGCCACTGCGTACACTTTGAAAGCCATGTAAAAATGTAGTGAAAACAGGCTTTCTCATGAGGTCTCCTTTCCTTCTGGATTTTCTCATGTCATAAATCCAAGAACAGACTTTTCTCTTGATATTTTGGTATTTCTATTTTTTTTTTCTCTGACACAGGACAAAAAGTCTATGACAAATTAAAACAGAAAGAAAAAAAAAGAAGAAGAAAAATGAGAACTTCATGGCTTGTAAAAGATTTGGCTCTAGGTTTGAGAAAAGCTCCATGCTTCCTATTATTTTACTCAGCCATGCCTACCATGAGATTACTTTGCCTTAGGGTGATGGCTTGCAGGATTTACTCAAGCATTACTTCTTATCAAAACTTTGACCAGCAACTTGGTGATCACTGGAGTCCCCAAGCACAGGCTTTACAGGGAAATCACAGGCTCAGTTAAAATCCAAATTACTGTTAATTAGGCAACCAAGCTACCAGTAAAGCAGATATGGCACATGAGCTGACATCAGGTAAAGCAGAAGTGATAATTTAATAACCCAACAATTTGGATGGGTCATTGGCCCAGCTCTGCTCGATCAATAGCTGCTGTCTCTGTGCATTTTGGCTGAAGCTGCACCTAGAAAAAAGGGCATTTTTGTGAAAACCCCTCTGCCCAGGCCAGACAGATGTGCTCCACCACGTCTATCCTACCAATTCCAAGCTTTGTGCAGAGGTAGGGCCAACTCCATAGGCATGGAGACCAATATTTTGGATTAATTCACCTTAAATGAGCTTAGTATTAGTTTTCAGTCCTTTCACTGCTTTTTTCTCTAAAACCCTGCCAGATATTACTGAAGATCAGATTTTGCAATTACAGAGTAACCACATCCTAATCCTGGGTTTTCCTGCTAATCAGAAACAATTTTTCTCTTGTTGGTTGTGTTCGCTTAATTCATTTTGTCTTAACTCTTTCACTGCACTTAACAGAAGATAGATGCCTCAAATTTTCACCTCTGCTCACATGGGGAGCTCTTACACTGACCAGACACCAACAGTAACTTCAATATTATGTTACAAAAATATTCTTTGAGCATCTTAAGCGCATGATTCTTCGAGGTTCAGGAAACAGGAATGAAAACCAGTAGCTCTGCTATAAAGACTTCTGCATCATCTGTTGAGTCCATTTTCCTTATTTAAAGTAGACAGAAAAAAAAAAAAGAGAACCATAAAGAAGATAGAAAATAAGTAGCTGAAAAAGCCACTGAAATAACACACCCACTAAAATAATGAAGTCATAAACACAAGGAAAATTTGTGTTAAGGCTACAAAAATACTTTACCTCAGTTCTCTTGGGGCTTGTCTTTACAAGACACATGGCCCTTTTCACTTTACGAGAAGAATCCAAGACGCTCAGCTGTATTTCCAAGGCTGGGCAATACTTAAAGAAAATACTGTAAGACTGCTATGTCTGGTCTGACCCAGGACCCCGCTTGAAAAAGCTTTACAAATATGCTACAGCAGAGGTTTGACTTGGAGTATATCTGCATTAGCTGATTAATTATAGAGCTGATCCCTTAATGAGGGTCCATCATCCCAGAGCATCTTTTTAAAGCTCAAATGTTGAGTGTCTCAACTGGGTGACTCTTTCTTTGAAGCTGAACAAAAGCAAAACTCATAGAGCAATAATTTGTTTATCCTTTCTCAGGCACTGTGTCACTGTTTTGTGCTTCATAAATACGTTCCTAACGGAGAAAGTTTTGGGTTGGAAAGGTCCTTAAAGATCATCTAAAATAAAATGTCCCTCTTTTTCTCTGCCATCTCTTTGCTTCTGCATATTTTCCAAGGGATACAAGTCTACCTCTTGCTCCCACACACTGATGAGGTGATGCAGAAGTATTTGCAGAACTAGCACTGACTCTGGTTTGCATCCACCGAAGCTGTAGTGATGCAGTCTTAGGTAGCTCTGTCTTTGCAATATTTATGCCATGGTTGTCTCCTAGGTCTTAGAAGTCCTTCCCAGTGTCACACAAAATTAACATTTCTTGTGACCGGAGTCAATAAAATTATTTATGTGAGTAAATACTGCTGATTATGAAAAGCAATAGAATATTTTAGTGATCATGGCCGTATTTTGATCAGAAGTATTTCGACACTTCAGCAAAGTGCCAGATTTTCAGCAGGGTGTGTAACTCAGTGCCTTTGATTTTAAATCTTGTGGCCAGGTTTTTATTGTGCTGAACACCCGAGGAGCTCTGGGAGTGCTGAGCTCTGTGCTGGGGAGGGAAGTGAGGCCCTGGGGAAATCCTGCTCTGCCTTGGGCA
>NW_005054298.1:1653939-1669596 GCF_000277835.1 Geospiza fortis | reverse complement strand
CCCCCCCCCCAGCCACAAGCAGCTCTGTCCTTCAGTCATGACTGCACGTGTGGATGGCACAAAGAGGAGCTCGGAATGTTTTTAGGGAAGTTTCCTCTTTCTTCATGTGTCGCGTTAGACGGGGTTGCAGCATTATCTGATAAAACAAATCTCAGCATCTCTTTGAAGAAAATGCTTCTGTGACAGGGTTTTTGCAGATACATAAAGCTGGACTTGTGTTTGAAACCACAAAGAGGGGGCTGGACACAGCTGTAGAGGTGACACAGAAGTGATTTCACAAGGCCTCCCTCTCCCCCTCTGTGTGACAGCCAGGATGTGTTGCGCCAACAACATCCCTGTCCTCCTTCCCACTGAAAAGATTTCACCTTTTCATGACCTCATGGCAGGAAAGAACCTTTCTGACTGATATTCACGAGGGCAATGGCTCTCCTTAGAGATTCAAAATGAGAGTTGTTTTTCTTTTTTAATCACCTTTTAACAGTGCAGCAGCGCCATTACTAAGTTGAACTGAAATTATTTTATTATGATCGTATAAAAGAGGAGAAAAGTGTTCATATTGTCTTTGGACACTCTTACTTTAGTGACAGTATTGAATATATATTATTATGAAAAGACATTTATAATCTCTTAAATTCACCCTTTCTCTATCTGATCTGGCATTTGCTGCCTCTATGCTGGTGACCATATGTGTGTGCTATAGATCAATGTGCATGTGTTGCGTGGAAGGAGGAAGAGGGCTGACCAACTAAATCCATCAGAAACAAATATGATACAGCACCATTCTGCTGCAATGCTTTCCTCACTGTCCAGAAACTCTCCTTTCCATCAGGGCTTCTCAGTTCTGCTGTGTTTTCCAGACCTCTGTTTCTATTTTAAACATTTTATTTTGTTTTTATATCCAATATATTGCTATATTCTAAAATTTTAAACTTTAAGGTTTTTACTACACTATATTATGTATTTTTAATTAAATTATATGCTTATAATTTTAGTGTTATAAATTATTTTTGGAAAGTTTTTCTTATGGCTTTAACTTAAATGTAGTGTTTTCTTGGGGGTTGGAGTTTGTTAGTATAGAAAGCCTAAACTTTTTAACATCTGTGACTAACACATTTCCACCCTGAAAGAGGGGTGGATGTAACAAGAAATATATTTTTTCAAGGCTGGTGTGGGAAATATTTTGGTAGTTGAGTTCAATTTTCTGTAAAGTTTCTCTTTGTTCTGATTTGGTTTTGTTTTATTTGTTTAGCTGTCTTTCTGTTTGTGGGGTTTGTTTATAGGTTCTGTTTTGTTATGATTTTCTTCCATAGGTGAAACAGGACAGGAATTCTGTCTCAGACATGGAAATGTCCTTTCCAAGCACATAAGGAAGTCTCTTTTGCAGCAGCAGGTAAGATGATCCATTGCTTAACACTGCAGAGGGTTATCCAGTATCACACAGGTCAAGGGGCCATGTGTCCAACTTGTAAAATTTCTCATCTGCTCCTTTTGCATTGGAGGGAGAGGGAGTTGATGTTCATTGCCCCTTCTGCTCTGTAGGATTTTTGCTAGAGATTTAAAATACGCAATTTCTCTATTTCTACAGAAAATCCAGTGCAAATCCTGTCTCAGAGATGTCTTCTGCAAAAAATAATGAGTAAAAAAACTGTTATAAATGAAAGTCCCTTCCTAACACATAGCAGTGGCTTCATTTTCTTTACTGTTTCACTTTGATATTTCTGTCTGAAGTGGACACTCAAGCTATTGCATAAAAACCCCAAGAAATCACATTTGTGTCAGTTTTCTGACTTGCTGTTCAGAGGTCTGCAGCTTTTCCATTGCACCTGGAGATAATTTAAGATGTTGGTCCTTTTCAGTAGGTGCAGGAAGTGTGTGTCAGTTGTCAGCATCTGTTGCTCTGTTATGTACAAATGCCTCATTTCTGGGCATATAAAATTCCCAGCAGTTTTTTTTAGGTGAGACACAGGTGTAATTGTGAAATCATTAAGACTGGAAAAGGCCTTTGAGACCCTGAAGTCCAGTCATCAACCCAGCACCACCACCATGTTATCCACTAAACCATTTCCCCTAGTGCAATATCCACATTATTTTTGAAAACTCCAAGGATGGTGATTTCATCCAGACTTCCCTGGGAAGCCTGATCCAATGCTTTTCAATCATTCCCATGAAAAGCATTTTCCTAATACATAACCTAAACCTCACCTGGTGCAATTTGAGGCTGTTTGTCCTGTCCCTTGCTACCTTGTAGAGGAAACTGAGGCCACCTCACCAAAATCTTCTTTCATAGGATTGTAGAGAGTTATAAATGTTCCCTGAGCTTCCTTTTCTGCAGCCTAAATAACCACAGCTCCCTCAGCCACTCCTAATCAGAGGAGTGTTCTAGATCCAAACCCTACTGTCCTAAATTAACATGGAAAAAAAAGGGAATTATCTACTTTTCCACAATAGCTATAATTTGTTAAAAAGCACACAATTTTCTAAATATTTCACATGATTTCTCATTCCCAATCTAATGTTAATCAGCGGGATGGAGTTCAAAATAATCTGTTTCCTGTTTTTGCTGGGGTGATTTATTGTCCCTGGTCATGTGAGTTGCAGGGAATATGCAAACTGGAATTTGAAGCAAGGGTGGTATAATACATTTCAGGATACACCTTGACAGAGGCATTAATTCACTGCAGGTTCACTCCACATGGAATCTCTGTACTTTTATGACATGTACAGTTGGTTGTAATGCCATACTGGGTATCATGTATAACATCAAAGAGCTAAGTAAATATAAAGGTATGTTGTATTTCTTCAGTTCATGTCAACAAAATCCTTTTCAACCTTGGATACCTCTTGCTTAAAATCTTTAGCTTGTCTTGCTCTTTTATTTGCAGCATTTCTGTCCAAAAATAATATTTGCAACAGGAAAATGGAATGACTAGGATATCTTCTTTTTTTGTTGTTTTTCTTAGAGTCTTAAATTATTTAACTCTTAGGTGTCCTTGGAAGAGAGACAAAAGTCTACCAAATAAAGTTAAGTTCTTGGAGCTCATCAGCTTGCTTTCCACGCTGTCATGAAATTGTTTTCTTAAATTGGGCTGCTTCCCAAACGAAATTTTCCTCTACTGAGATAACGTCCCACAGCAGATTTTCTGAAGACTTCAGAGATTATTGCTGGGCCAGGATTGCAGGCTTTGCTGAGTGAACCAGCAGAGGGGTTTTTTGTGAACCAAGCAAGGCAGAGAAAAGCTAGGTGTGATCTGGGAGCTGTGGAGATGCTTTCACACAGAACGTGAACCCAGAGTGACAGATCATCCTGAGGAGGAGGGATTGCTCTCAGTGGCATCCTCGGAGCAGTTTGTAACCTGGGTAGAATCAAATAATGATAGATTGGTTTGAGTTGGAAGGGAGCTTAAAACTCCTCTTGTTTCAATCCCTGTGTGGGCAGGGACACCTTCCACCAGACCAGGCCGCTCCAAGCCCTGTCCAACCTGGCCTTGGTTGTCTGAGTATCTGAATCCTTTAGGAACAGGCTAAGGAAAAGAGTCTGGATGGGAAAGCCCTACTGAAGCTGGTGTTTGCTGAGCTGAGGTGTACATTCATGGGAATGGTGTGGACAGGCCTGGATCAAACCCCTGTATTCTCTGCTTCCTTTGGAGGTGACCCTGAAATTCCCCAGACAGGAATGATCAGGCTGCTCTCCCCAAGAGAAGACAAAGGGGATGATTGTCCAACCTTTGCCCGTGCTGATGAGTAGTTACCATTAGCTGGCAAAATGTGTCAGGAGCTGGAAGAGATTTTGTTTGACCAAATAGTTTAAAATCGTGGTTGGAATTGAAACCAGCTGCTGCAGATACTGGCCTTTGCAGTAATGTAATTACAACAGTCTTTACACTTTCTATAATGCTGCTTTTAGCAAAGGCAAATGACATTCAGAAATTTATTTTTGTACAGTGTATCTGAAAAGTGCCCATCTCTGAGGTGGACAGATGCCAGTGGGGACATCACGTATCGTGTAACATATTTCAGCTCGAGGCTCAGAAATGTCACAGGATCCACAGAATCCTTGAAGAACAGAGAGGACCTGAGCTTCTGATGTGTCACTCAAAGGAGAGGTTGTACATGACACATAGGTTGCTTTATACCACTCTGTAACTTGGTGTGCTTATGCAAAGAAGTGCATGTGGGATCGATGGCATATGGTATATTAAGAAAGAATAACACCAGATTTTTAAAAAATGTATTCACCCATTAAATGGTGTAAATTAAAGTAAGCTGTCAAAATGACAGCACAATAATGCCATCTTTGCAATAGCACATACTGCAGCACAGTTAAATCATATCACTTTTGGGGAAGAATTACAGATGAGATCCAAGAAAAAATTGCTTTTGAAATGCAATTCTTTGTTAGTTAAGAATCATCATTGCTAGCCAGGATCCCCTATAAACACATAAAGCACAGAGTCACCATAATAAATCATGATAATTTATATCACAGCTAATTCTGGGGAAGTAGCATCAGGGGTTATACTTCAGATACACTCCATATTACTCAAACTGTAATTATTTTCATTAAAATATAAAATTGCTTACAGCCAAGTTGCTTGAAACACACAGCATTGCACATTTAACCATGTACACAACAGGGCCACAAGAGTTCAAAATAAGTAAAGTCAAGTGTTAAATAACAGCACTTATACTTTTTAATTGCATATCTTTGCAGACACAATCAATGCACTTTTAATATTCCTTTTAGTGAAACGTTGGACTGGCTTTTTCAATCATCGTCACGTTGATTAAAAGTCAATGTCAAAATAAACTTGAGAAAATACTGTTAGGTGCTTGTAAGCACAGCCTCTCTAATGGTTTGTGCATGTCAAGAGGGCAAATTTTATTCCAGGAGGAGAAAGGGAAATGCTTCGTTTGTGCGAAGGCGAGCAGTGGAAGGCTGAAGAGTTTGAACGTTTTCAAGTGTAATAATTTATAACACCACTCGCTCTCTAGTGCCTTTCTCTAACAATCTCAATGGGTTCTACAAACAGTAATTAATTACAGCCTCCAACACCTCTGAGAGGTAAATACAGGCAGTATGAGGTGCTCTTCATCCGTCCGTGGAGCAGAGCAACCCTACAAATCTCTGGAATATACAGGGGCTGCAGGAGGCCTTTCCTCTTGGGAAGATATATCTGTCTACCTATACCTTAGATATAACTATCTTCATTAAATTGATTTAGAAAATGACTAATAAAATGCATCCTAAAGCCTGGTTTGTTTTTTTTTTTTTTTCCTGAAAGATAGTCCCCCATTCTCTGCACAGGATGGGTTTTTACTGCAGGGTAGAATCAAAGCTGAGAGCTAAAAATGTCATCACCTGTTTGCTTCAAAATCAGGTGACAATGGTGATTGATGCACAAAATTCCAGAAAAAGAAAGGAAGAGTGGATTTTCAGGTATGCAAAGGGACCTTGAAGTCAGTGTGAGTTTACAGAACTTGACTCTAGTCCCAGTTTTCAATAATTTAATTAGAAAATAATTGCATAAATCTCCTGGTGAACATTTCTTGATGCAGGTCTTGTCCATTCCTGCAGATGCCATCAAGATCCTGAAAATCTGTGGCACAGCTGAACCTTTTGTGTCCTCAAGAAAACTCTGTATTCAGACTGGATGAAGGGCCCAGACCAAGAACTCTTCTGTTGGAGGAATTTATCCAGATGGCTTTTCCAGCAACTGTTTCCCATGGCAATTCCAGGTGAGTTTTAAACCTGAGCCTGCTTCCTACATTTCACGGTGCTTTTGGTGTCTTTGGCATATTGAACCTCTAATTTTCATTTAGGCTGAACCATCTCCATCTTTCCTAAGCCAGGCAGTAGTGAGTCCTCAGTTAGCTTGATATCATAATCCTCATTTCTCCTGAAGTGGAACAGACCAAGATTGAAAAAAAAAATAAAATTGTGTATTCTCACAAACCGGAACAGACCAAGATTGAAAAAAAAAATTGTGTATTCTCACAAACTGGGGAGCACCAGGAGTGTTGGAATTAAGGAACTAAAGCACAGAGATTAGGGCTAAATCTCAGCACTAAACTTTTTGACGTCTAACTGATGTCAGCAAAACTTTTCCCCAGCTTTCCCATGCTTGTTGTGCAACGTTGCAGGGAGCTGAGGATGACATTCAGCAGTCTTCTCAGGAATTTCAGAGGAAGAGTGAACATTAGGAGAGAAAGACCATGGCAACTCTCTGGCGTTGTGGATTAAGATGTTTTTATGGAAGTGAAAAATGCATGTAAATTCAGCAGTGAGGGAAGGGATTTGAACTCTGGCATTGAGGCAGGGCAGTTGGTTGCCATCGCTGTTTTCTGACTATGTGACAGTAAGTTTGAGCTGGAGAAGTCTCCTGTGCCACGTCCCAGAAGGGAAAATCCAGGCTGGTGGGTCCTGTATCCAATGCCTGTGGTGCTGTCCCAATGAAAGACAACCTCATGGAGAGTGTAAACATCTTTGTGTAGGAATGATACTTCCCTAGAAGAACCTGAAAGTCTCCAGGTAAATCCAAAATATAAAAATGTGAACACTCTCACAATCCTGAATGAATTTCCCAGGCACAACATCTCTGGAGAGAGCAAAGCAGACCTTCACCTCGTGTGTGGACATTCTCTGTCCACATTTGATTTGGAGTATTTTTTTCCATTTAGGTTAGATATTATGAAGAAATTAAGTGGTGAGGCCCTGGCAAAAATTTTCCAGAGAGGTTGTGGCTGCTTCTCATCCCTGGAAGTGTCCAAGGCCAGACTGGATAGAGCTCGGAGCAACCTGGGACAGTGGAAGGTGTCCCTGCCCATGGCAGGGGGGGGAATTGGATGAGATTTAAGGTCCCTTCCAACCCAAACCATTCTATAATTGTTTACTTGTCCTGTCACTTATATGCAAACAAAAAGTGCATTATTTCATCCCATCCACCATTTGTTAATTTTAGAACCTTCACAATGAGAGACTAAAATAGAAGAAAACAGGTAAAGTAGTGGAAAGAAGTGAAATTATTTCAGATTGTATGAGATACCAGTAAACTCCCCAGGAATGTAACTTTTTTTAGTTCAAGTTGACATTTAAATTGCATTTTGTGCTGGAAAGAAAAGTCAGTGGGAGAAGAAGGATATCAAATGAAATAGTGGCACATGTGGTGAGTCACATTTGCTATTATTTTGTAAGTATTATAAAAATATATCTGATTTTATTGGAATTGACAGAAAATTATTAAAAATTTGAGATAAAGTTTTCCTTTTGTAAACTGTGCCTTACAGATGGCACATCAGAGAAAATTCTCTTCTTGTTAAGAAATCAAAACAGTTCAGGGAACACGGCAGCATCAGGATAATAATAGTTGACAGGTACAGTGGCTGTGAACAAACACCCATATCATGGTATCTGAGATACCATATTTTCCCCACTAAAATTAAACCATGAGCTCTCTTTGACAATGCTCTGTTAATTATATGCCAGCATTTGCTTCAGTTTGGCTTAATACTGATTTAATTCCCTGACTTGCAGGCCTTTTTGGAGTTCACCAGGGATGTTTGGTCATCTTTCCATTCCTCAAATCTATCCCAAGCAGAGCTCCAGGAACTGCTGGACACAGATAGGAGAACCAAATCCAGCATAACCCTGTAGTAACTCTGTAGTAATCCTGATGCTTGACCCATGTGCTTGTGTTGAGCTGCGCAATTTTCACTGCATCTAAACTCAAATCATGTTCTATGCCTAATATGGCAATGGCTGGGGTGGATTAAACATTTTTTAAACTGCATGGATTAGGACAAGAGTATTTTTATGATGATAATTTGCTATTTCAGAATGAAATCAAACTGATAGTAAAATTGACAAAGTCCTAACATAAAATACTGACAAAAAAGGTAATCAGTCTATGGTTACATTTGTCAAATCCCTTGATTAAATTGGTGTTTAAAGCAATAACAGCTACAATTTATATTACAATATATTGCATTTTTAGGCACAGTGGAGAATTAGACAAAATATCATGTGTCAATGAGTGCCACTTCAAGTAAGGTAATTAATTACTTCAAGCAAGGTAATTAATTCTATAGTAAATAAATCTGTGGTATTAGACAATTTCAAAGTTAATGCACTGCTTTTTTCTCCCATAAGGCCTGAATTATACAGGAGTCTGTTCGCCTGCAGACTCCCAGTGTCCCCACCTCCCACAGGTGTTTTTAGGGGAAATTACTCCCTAGTTTTAGTTTGACCCAAATATATGTATCAAAATTATAGAGACCACCTGATTCATTCAGGGAAGGATTCTGCATCTTGATGGGATCAGCCACTAAGGGTTGGGACCTGGATGTGACTTTTAGGCTTTCCAATAATGGCAGAACTTCCGTGGCTTTCAGAGCAAAACAGTCATTCCAAAAAAATAAAAAAGAAAAGAAAAAAAAAACTGAGTGCTTTTCTACCCCCTCTTCTCCTTCTCTTGCCATGCCATTACAGGGGGAAACCTGCATTCGTTCTGCACAGCAGAGATAATTACAGTCTGATAGTCTTAATGAATGAGTTTATATAGAAATGTTATCGCTGCGACAGTCGAGAACAGGCTGAAGCACATGTGTGGTGAGGAGACCAAAAGCTGTGCTTGAATATACATGAGAGCAGGAGCAGCATCAAGCTTAATTCTTCTTAAACTCCTTAAATTGTAGTCTGGGATGCACAGGAAGACTTGCAGTTGCTCTCTGCTTCCAAAACGTGAGGGGGAAGTGAAATTAGCATAGATAAAAGTAAACCTAAAAGATATGTATCTGTGCTGGCGTGCAGAACGGCAGGGTCAGTGAAATCATTCAGACACTGGGCTTGGATTCAGCATATTCAGAAGGTAAAACATCAAAACTGGGGAGAAACAGGCAAGGGAGAAACGGTGCAGCAGGAAGAACAGAAATACTGAATAAACCCTGAAGCTTTTCAGAATTACTACTTCCAGTGAGGAGGAGTGTCATGAGAGCATGGGAAAAAAAAAAGGCCTGCAGAGCCCTATTTTTGGTGGTGCTGATCACCACTGTGCTATCTCCCAGAGCTGCCTCCTTGCAGAGCTCCCACAAGATTTCGCTCATCTTTTTATGCCACATGCAGAGCCCTAGAGCAACCAAGGGTGTTGTGGCACTGCCACCCCCAGCAGCAGCTTCTGCTCCAGGCAGGAGAAATGGCTGAGGCACCATCAAACCTTCTCAGCCACTTCCTCTCTAACATAATCTTTCAGCCTTAGAAAACAAGATCTCATGAATGAAAGAAACCACTAAAGTAAGTTCTCTGAATGGCCCAGATATAATTGCTGTCTTTACCAGTGATAATGTTTCTTCAGTGAGATTTTCTCCATTACTGTGAAAATGGCACTAGAGAAACCAGAAAGCTCTATTTTCTCACTGAATTATCAAACATAAATCAGGCATTAGTGATGAGGTGGAAAGAAGGTCCCAGACCCAAACTATATTCCAGGCAATGAGATCCTTTCCACTGACTGGAGTGAATTTTGGATCAAACATTTGGAAGTATGGGCTGAAACACAGCACAATATAGAGGAGAAATGTCAAGTTTGATTGCTGCTGGAAGCATAAGAAAGCAGTGCTGCTACTCCAGAGGCAGAGGCAGGAGCTGAGAAGATTAGCATGGAGTTGACAAGCTACCCTGGCTTGGGGAGTCCATTGGAAGTTTCTTCTTGTGGAATTCTTCAGATCCCAATCTCTGTTATGCTCCTGCTATAGAACCTGGAAATTTCTAATAGAAAAAAAGCTTTATTGTGGCTTTCTGCAGCAAATGGAAAGGAAGGGAAACTGAAAAAAAAGAGAGGGAAAATCCAAGGAAAATCAGCTCCAGTCACCCTTTTCCTAGCCACCTGTGGCATGTCCATGCTCCAGAGCAGGGCTCGTGTGGATCAGAGATGGACCAAATCCAGAAAGGTTTGCTAAAGCCCAAATGAAAAGGGCTAAGGATCTGACTCACCACTTCCTCTGGTATTTTGAAAAGCCTGAGCTACATGGCCATGGCTTTTCAAATCCAATCCAACCCTTCCTTCCCACCCGGTGCCTGCTCCGCCGCGCGCTCCGAGGCGAGCTGTTCTCGTGACTCACGGGGACGGCTGACCACCATTCTCAACTGTGTTCCTTCTTACACATTTGGTACAAAGAAGGCAAAAAAAAAAAGAGATCCATATTCCAGTTTTATGGAGACACAAGCACATACACAGCAATGCTTGATCTGAAGCCAGCTAATGGAGAGGATATGTTGAAACCACCAGGCATATTGTTATGAGGAGAACAATAGATATTGGCAACATTGTTTGATCCGTGTGCCAAGGGTAAAATTAAAGCCGTATGTTCACCCCACCAGACACAGATTGTGGATGGATGTTTACGTAAACAAAGGGTTTGCTAAACTGTGTTATCATTTTCTTCCTTTGGCTCTCCAACTTCTAGGCCAGGTACATCAATAAACTCTTTTCTGGAAGAGTCTGGAAGAACCACATCAAGAGCAACAGTTGCACGAAACCTTGGTTGATTACCATGTGGATATATAACAATTTCTTTTCTTCCCTTAACCTCTTAGAATAGCAGCAATCAGAGCCAACCCCTTTATTCTTGCAGGGAAAAAAACCTCCTCTATAAGGATCCTAGAAGTTTTTCAAGAGAGCTGGGGGACCGGATCAAGAATAAGCTGTAGCAAAAGTTTTCCTATTTCCTACCTGTGCTGCCCAGCATCCCAACCTGGCGTGGCTTGTGGCGTTGTTAAAGCAATTGGTAGAAAATGAATCTGGAAAATTTCCCGGAGTGTACAGCTGCCCTTTTAACTTACACCTCACCAACCCACCCCAAGTCAAGGAACCGACATGTGGTGTGCGCTCCTCCGGGAGCCGCGGGAGCACAAATACAGCTGTGCAGATCTGGCACACGGGGCTTTTGATTTCATATTTGCTTGCTGGCCAGGCAGCAGCGAGCTTTCAGGCAAGAATTACCCATTGCTGTCTTGTACGGAAAGAATAAGGCAGGGGGGGAAAAAAAAGGAAAAATCTTTCTATGGTTTATCAAGCGTTATTGTCCAAAGCTCCCGGTTGGAATATGCTATAAGTTGCTTGTGCATTACTAAGCTGTGTACACAGAGCTCTTTTGGGGTGTGTGATTAGTGCTGGTCTTCATGGAATTTTATAAAAATTCCTGATAAATCTGGGTGCATTGAAATTCTCTCTCTCTGTTTTGGCTTTGGTTGTCTATCTATAAAATTAGCAAAATTTCTCAGTTTAAGAAGTTACAGGGGAAGCCTGGTGTATTTGCTTTTTTCATTATTTTAAAAGTTTTTTAAGAGTGGCTGCTAAATTGTAATAGCTTTATTAATTTATAATTAATTTTAAAAAGACTAAAAACTGTAATAAGGCTGTTGCCATCTGGTTCAGAGCATGAGTCTGGGACTGTAGGCTACATCAACACAAAAAATCCTGATTGCTCTAAACCAGAATTAGATATTTATAAATGCCCGTATCTTTGATTTCTCTGTGGAAAATACCCAAGTCAAAGAAACTTTATTAAAAAACTTGTAGCGACAAATTTTCTCCCTTTCTGCCTGATATCAGCAGCTGCTCTGCTTCAGAAAATGCATACAGCAATTTTCAGGGTTATCTCTGTATTTCTGGTTGGCACCGACACTTTTGGCAGAGATTACTTGCAAGGAAGAGTCTGCTACATCTTATAGGTCCTACTTTGAAAACAGGCAGTCACTGAAAAGATATATCATGTTCATTCTACTCTGGCAGTTAGCAGGAGGACTGATCACTAAACTGGTCTAATTCAGCTCTTCTCAATCACTTGCAGAGATGAGAAAGTTGTTGGAGAGATATCACCTGGAGGCTCTGGGATTTTCTTCTGAAGTCATTCTGAATTAGCTGCTAATGGGGAGCTTTCTTTGATAGCTCTTTTATAATTAAATGCAGCTGGATGGAAATCAACCACAAAGGGAACTCAAGTTTGTTTATCATTACTTCTGACTTTGTTAGCAGATGTTTTCCGAGTACCGTGGTAGCTTGTTTAATTTGTCTCCGTGTAATGTGAAGCAGGTAAACTTTGATTAATAAACTGACAAGTACATTCCTTAATTTATTTTAGAAGTTTCCATCTATGTCTGTTGTAGCACATGTGCCAAATCCCAAAAGGAAGAAAATAACTGTTTGTGTTTGATTTTTACTGTTATTTCTAAGTCTAAGGCCAGATGAAAACGTGCTTGTTGGTAACACAGCCTTCACCTTTAATGGACACAACCACCAGCAAACTTCTGCCATGTGTGAAAACTGCACGTCACATTTCCCACTGGGCTATTCTGTGTTAATTTATGAACAAGAATTCACCTTGGTTTACAGTTTGTTTATTTTTCTATTAATTCCATTGGAAATACCCCTTATTTTTGGGCTTAGTATGTGCCCACCCTCACTAACTGTGGTGGATGACTACAGTCATGCATGTGTAATTTATATTTGATGTTGTCAGTAAACAGTTATGTTAGAAAAAAATGCTTAAATGCAAGTATAAACAACTCAATTGAATGCTTAAATGCATTTTTTTCCTCAGTAAGACATCTATGTGTGAAATTCAAAATCCTGGCTGGAGCCTTTTTGCTGAGCAGATTTGAGTGTCCAGTGCTTTAACTGAATTATTTGAAAATCCTGCAGTGTTCCAAGCAACATTTTAAATTAAATAGATGGTCCACTTCCTGCAAAGTGTTTCAGATTAACATCTTGGGGATAGTTACTAAAACTGCATAGGAAATACATATGCAGCAGTTGGTTCCCATACATAACATGAACAGCTTCTTTCTTATCTTCCTTTCTGTACTGCATGATTTCCTTCTTTCTCTCTCTCATTTATCTGCTTCTAATCTGCAAGAAAATTATTTCTGCCTCTGTCTAGTCTGATCTCCTACATTGCAGAGCTGACCCTACCTCAATTTGTAGCATTTATTCACTGTTCTTTTCTTTTTTTCCTTTTTCTTTTTTTAATCTGCCCTTTCTAACAGCGAGGACTCGGACATCTGCTTCCCATCACGGTGTGAAGTGTGAAGCATCAGGTTTTTGTAGCTGTCCCACTATTAAGTGAAGGCTGCCCTCCTCACCCTGGCCCGTGTCAAGGCCACTTCCCTGGGCTCTGCACACCTGATTTGGGCACTGCTCATTGCTGGCTGGCGTTGTGGAAATGAGAGGTTTAGAAATGGAAGGATTGAGGGGAAATCCAGCATTGGCTTCACAGACACAGGGCTGCCAGGGGGTTGGGCACAGCTGGGACCACCTCGTGTTCAGGTGAGATAAAATTGCAACACCTCAACCCAGCTACCAGTTTGTGCTGTCATTCCTGGTCTTTAGAGAGAGCCTGGATATTTTCTGAATACTTGATGCCTCTCTCAATTTTTGGTACTTAAAACTCAACAGGTTTAATTTTACAACAGTTCTTTGTACTTGTTATAAATGGGCTGTTTGTTGTTTCTTGTTCTGTAGCTTTAGAAGTTGCTTTTCAATAATTGCTTTGTAATTATTTTTTAACTAGCTTTAATGAGTCAGAAATAGAATTGACAATAATTCTTGCTTTTTAGAGCAAACATATTGAAATGACCTTTCCACAAGAGAAAAAAAAATCCCTGTTACCTCACCTGCTACATTTTCTTGCGAGATTATTTGCTCCATTGAGGCTCTTTGATAACAAAGAGAAATACAAATTGCAGCAAATTAATAGGAGAAGATTTTTGAAAGGACAATCTAATTCAGTGGACCTTGTCCTGATTTGTGGCTGTTTGGCGCAGTCAGCTGTGAACCAGCACTACTTGTGTGCCTCCTGCCAACAAGGAGTGCCCAAAAGTCAGGAGTTAATTGCTGGGTGACTCTGGTTTCAGGGGTTTGGATACCTGAGCTCACAGCCCTGAAACCTGATCACAGGGACATTGGCATGTGGGGCTGTCTTGCTGCATTAACGGGTTCTGTGGGCCCGTGCTAATATTTTAACTACAGGGAGACGTTGGATAAGCAGAAGATGATGTGTAGAAAAAAGAAAAACCTTCCTGAGTCATCCTTTTTTAGAGCAGAATGAGACATGAAATAGTAAATACTGGATATTTTATTCTGCCTTTATGTTTCCAAGACAGGGTAACGTTGCAAGCTCTCCTTACAAACCCAGAGTTAAGGGATTAGCAGAACCACAAGGTTTCCTCTGTATTCACGATCCAAGAAGCAGATTAAAAAAAAAAGGATATACCATTTGATCGGCAGCTTCCTGCATATGGAAATCCTAGGTCACCTTGCTGTTCCTTGATGTCTAAAGCCTGCTCTTAGGTTTCTGTGAGGAAAACGTGTGTTTTGCTACAGTTTTAAGGACAAAGACAGCGGAATTCAGCAGTACTGGGAGAAGCCAAGAAGTCGAGTGCCGAGCCCACGTGGGTCACCAGGGAGGGTCACCACAGCCTGGTCACGTGGTGGCTGCTGAGATGGTTCTGTTTGCAACATTTTCACACATATTTATTCAATAAGGCTTTGTTTTACTGAAACTGAGAAACACTATGCAGTATTATCCTGATTTTGAAGTGACAGTGCCAAGGGGACTTCAGTAAAGGATTTGAAGGCAATTGAATCTGAAAAGTAAAGCTTTGCGATTGCTTAGTTATTTTTTGAAGCCGTGCTTACATTTAAGATTTATGTACAGAAACAGACTATATCAATAGTAGTGAAGTGGTTTCAGGCCAAGCTTTTTTCAAAGAAACTTATGAACAGAAGGTCATTTCAGAGTTCTTTCTTCTCTTGCAAAGAGACAAACACAAATCCCACCTCGCTGTATTTGTATAATATATAATACATTATTATGCTGCTGCATTTTAGTAAGTGCTTGTACTTCCACAAAAATATCTAGAGCTTTATTCTTGATTATAGTGCATTGCCAACTGCAAGTAAAAGCAATTGTTATCCTCAGAGTTTCAGTGACCTATTAGGAAGATATAAATTGTGACAAGAATATTTTTTGTCTCTCTGTAAACTTCTGAAGCCTCATCTTACACTGTCTAAACCCTATCTTAAAAATACATAACACAGAGACTTTTCCGAATCCTCTGATGATACTACGATATTGAATCATCTTTATATAATTATGCTGGCGAATATAAAGTATCATTGTTTTCAGTATCTTTCATAAAAGCTGTTTTGACCTTCAGATTAAAGGATCCATATGGATTTCCAAATGCAAAAGTTGGAGCTCCTGTTTTAAAAACTAGAGCTCCGGTTCGGCACGCAGACATCAGATGTGCTCCCACTTGAAAAAACGCAA
Organism: Geospiza fortis; assembly: GCF_000277835.1. Taxonomy (NCBI): domain Eukaryota; kingdom Metazoa; phylum Chordata; class Aves; order Passeriformes; family Thraupidae; genus Geospiza; species Geospiza fortis. The sequence continues at coordinate 1,654,272 of NW_005054298.1, read as the reverse complement.
TTGTAGCAGCCTATATCCCGTCTGAATTTTTCTCCTGGGTAAACTCTTATAAATGAGTGCATCGTGCATAATGAGGATTGGAGGTTAGCTGCTTCCAGTGAATTCCTTTTCAAAGTGCAAGAAAGAAGCAGCAAGGAGGAGAAATCCATTGGTATTTGAGCTCTGTAGGATGAAGAGGTTTGCTGCTGGGGGAAGATCAAGAGGAGGCAGTAGGAATATTTTGGGCACTTCTGAAGGAGAGATGGAGACCATCTGGTAGAGAGGATGCTTAAAGGAAGAATGCCAGGACAGAGATAAAAGTAAAGGGAAAGGAAATAGTGACTGAGTAACATC
>NW_005054298.1:1635855-1653929 GCF_000277835.1 Geospiza fortis | reverse complement strand
GAATGAAGGAGCAGCAGTGACCCAGCATAGGCAAATCACGATACGAACGGTGACACCGGGCGATGGATCCATAGGACTCTGTGAAGGCTCAGGGGAAAAGCTCAGTGTTTTAGTTTCAGGAAAGTCTCCAGGAAAGTGGTGTTGACATCTTTGGAAGGCTTATAATTTAAAACTGATGCAGTAAGCAGGGTTCCTGCTGTTTCAGAAATACTGTCCTGGAGTCTAATCCAGATACTGTCACTGTAGCAGAATTTCAAATGGAGAGACGCCAGGAAGAATGTTTCTCCCCTCTTCAGCATCAGCATCTTTTCATTTGAATGATGTGAAGGGTATTAGAAGTTTCCGTTGAATTGCCTCCTAAGGCTCGTGTCCTGAAGCCATGGTTGGTGTGTGGTCCCTCCCTGTGTTGAGCTGGAGCTGATCTCATGTGAAAAAGGGAGATGCTGGTTTTGCTTTGCTTCTGCTGAAGCAGAATAGCTGCTGGCCAGCCCTTTCCTCTTGCCAAAGCCTGGAAAACCTTCCTGTCGCTGGAATTCCATCCAGAGGGAAACTATGACAATCCCCATGGTTTCTTTGGGTAAAACAATGCAGAGTAAAGTAAGTCTGCTATTCCCTTGTGTCTTGGTTCTCCTTAGCATTGCTTCTCACCAGCCCTAAAGGCAGGGAGTCGGGGCAGGTGATAAATATAATTATAAAGGCTGTGCTCCTGTCTCTCTCCACCTTCCTTTTTCCCATCTGCCTTTAAGAGGAAACTTTCTGCATCCTAGAGAAACTGTGCTTGTTGAGGCTAAATACCTCTGTGGATTCAAATTCAAGGCCTGAAATAATCTCTTGGGGTTTTTTTCATTTTTTTTTTCTTTTTGTTAACAAAACTTGTGTGTTGCTTTTTTACTGAAGTCAGTCCAAGGAAAGAAAAAGAAGAAAGTACTTCCACAGAGTGATTAATCCCATCTTAAAACAAGTGTGTAAGACAGGTAGGATAAGTCTCTCTCTGAAAATGCCAATCTGTCACCACTATCTATAGAAGGAGCCTTCACGAGTAGCTTGGAGTAGGTGTTTGACTTTTACACAGTTAAATTTAGACAAGATGATTGCCACTTTATAAGTCAAAGTGTTTGTTTATCAATGATTAACCATAATAGAATGAAAAGTTATGAGAGATAACAAAAGTAAAAATATAATGCCATTGATGGAGATATCACATCATAAGAAACAGCAGCGACAAATGCAGATGGTTAACATTTACATCCCCATTGTTTTTATTTTACTGTTAAATCTTCCCAGATTTTAGATCTCGTTTGATCTGAAGAAGGAAAAATTCACCCCTGCTTTGGCATAAGCAAAAACTGCTGAAATACCAGTAGGATAAAGAAGTGATTTGTCCTGGAAATGTCAATTCTTATGTGTAGGGTCATTAATCCATAAAACGAATTTGCAAACATTTATAAGTTTCCTTTAGTGTTGTTGGTGTCTCACTTGTCATGCTTCTGCCTGGGCTCTAAACGAAGATTGTACTCTAAAGATCCTGCAAGGCTTGTGCTGGCAGGACCTGGTTTTGCATCTCTTGACCCAATGCACACAGTCAGTTACACTGAAATAAACACTCCTGTCATTTAGGAGAATTAATCCTATTTCAGGCTGTTCCCCAAGGGCTCCATTGCATATGATGCTTTCACCATTCATTACCATATTGCAGAAATAAATAGATAAAATTCATTTTTCCTATACGAAAGTTAATTCTTGACTACAGTGTAGCTTGCAAAGTTGATAAAGCTTGCAAAAAAATCCTGCAACACCTCAGTAGTGCTCAGAAGCTTCAGCATATTGGGACGCTAAGAATTTTAAACAAAGTTGGAAAAAGCATATGGTATATATGGACGGGAAATCCTGTGGTAGTTTTGATTTCACAAAGAAAAAAAGTAACTGCCTAAGTTCATAAATCTGTTGTATGCAGTATTCAAATAGAAATATTCATGATCTTAGCTTTCCTATCTTTTTTTTTTTTTAATGTTGCTTTCAAGTACAGATGGGCCCATACCACAAGTTTGGGATCCAGATTTGGATTTGGACCTGACGTTTATCAGAGTTTGGGAACAGCTGAACCCGGCATCTGAGGTCAGGCTCTGGAGGAATTAACAGCCTGCTGCAGAGACCTGGATGGAGTGGAACTCCCCCACATTTCAAGGTATAGGTGGGGAAAATACAAGGACTTGGTTTGACCTGTCTCTAAGGTATTTCAATTTTAAAATGAAAGACTTTCAGTGAAGTGGGAGGCAGTGATTATTGTTGTGCCTAAAGGATGAAATTGCATATGGGGATCCAATTGACTGAGTGCTGTTGGAGATTGTAACTAGAGACAGGAACTGCCTAAAATGGTTTCCAGCTTAAATACTTGTCCAAGGTCAATAAGAATATCTGTGAGAAAGTATTGAGATCCCTGATTTATAATCCAGTACTTTTACCACAAAAGGGCTGCCTCAGTACAATTCTTGACTTGTTCTAGAAGAGGATAAAATACCTTAATAACGCCATACACCTAGGTGCAGAAAGAGACTTAGACTGCAAATGCTCTGAGTTCCTCTTCAGGCTACAAATCCCTCATATTTCCAAGATTAATGGCTTCTAATCCGTTTTTAAATGTTCCATGTGGATAGTGAAGGCGTAACTATCAAAACACTGTAAAATCATAATGTCTGTGTAGCTATAAATTACTGTTTTCAAAATGAGCTGGAGGTCTCCAACTTATTCCTAAGTGCAAATTCTTAGATGGTGTAAAATTGCTCCAAAAATGACTAGGAGCAAGTTTTCTGGCTTTTGGCAAAGGGAAGACAATTATGGGTCTACCTACCAACTCCATAGCAGTGTCTGTCTTGGTGACACTGAAACTGTCCTAAACAGTATAGATTGGATAGATCAAAACCATTTCAGATCATTCAGAGATTGATTGAAAGGCATGAGGCTGTTTGCATATTTCTCTGATATGTTTTGTGCTTTTCATTTGTCAAGTTCTGAAATACTTTGTATGAGACTGATGATGAATTCAACTCATGCTAAAGTATGAGTTCCATGACAGATTGTTTTTTAAAAAAAAAGTTATATTGGCTTAGAGTATTTTCTTAAGCGAAATTAATGCATGGCATTCCAGAAAACAGGTAAAAGAGAACTTCCAACTCATTATTATTTGATTTAAATACATATGCAATGATTACTTCTAAAAATAATTTTAAAAGCATGATTTAAAAGATCATTAGGATAGTCTTTTGTGGGGCACAGAAAAAACCTTTACAGATGTTATAGGCTCTTTGGGGTTATGCTTAAATAAAAATTTGGAGAAGAACCTCATTTGAATTTATACTCCCTTTGTGGTCCATCAAAAAGGATTCATCTCCTATTCAAATGACGAGTCAATATGTTAGTCAGATCAAATACCACTAATAAGATGCTAAAAATGCTTCTGAGGAACAGGGGGATTTCTTTAACAAGCCATAAAGTGCTTTTTAATCCATTTTTGACTTGTTAAATTCTTTGTGATTCTCACAACTGTTCCATCATGACGCAGTTTCAATCCTTTGTGCAGATGGAAAAAATCAAGGTGTAAATCAAGGGCAGTGCACGGATATTGCCGATCCCCTCCAACATTTCCCAAAACCACTGTGGTCCTCCTTGTACTTTTCTATCTCCTGTCTATTTAAGACGCTGCTGCTGGTGGGTGTTTTGGGTTGATAAAGCTGTATTTGATGTGATTGCCAAATCACAGACCCCAAGATTTGCTAAAGATTCAAAACAACATAAAAGAATGGAACTCTGTCTCTTCCCTATGACGGAGGTAGGAGGCTTTGAAGAGAAGAGATGCTCCTGGTGTGCTGAGAGAAGGAAAACCTGGATTCTCAGCTTTGCCATCAGTGCTCTCTCCTCTGCTCTGCAGAGCCATTTGTTGAGTTTTCTGTCTGTGGAAATTTGCCCAATATTGCAGTTTTGCTGCAGACACAGCTGCACAGGGCCCAGGGACGTAGGAGTTCTCAAGACACATCTTTCTATCAGTGGCAAGAAATGCTGAATAGATGCAGATATGATGAAGAGGCTGATGAGGGGGTGCTTTTTTTGCATATCTTCCTGGTCACATCAGTAGAGAAGAATTCTCCTTAGCTCTGAGTTCAAAGAATGATCCTTAATATTCATCTGATTCCCTGGATGTATTTTCCAACCCCTCAGCCTGTTTTGCTTCAGTTGAAGTTTCATACCTTTCCCTTTAATTTTTTTCCTATAGCTAAACATATATAAGTTTTGGGATGTGAACTACAATCAGAAACCAAATAGATACTTAAAAAAAAAAAAAAGTAAAAGTGTTTTTGGTTAGCATTTTTATCTTTTCTGACTTTTCTCACCTCTGAAGAGACCAGAATAAGTCAAAATTCAAAATTCACTACCAGATCTTTATAGATAAACTGAACATGGCTTATGAAAAAATGGGTCATGACTTCTTTTATTTGCTGAAAGCACAGTGCATCTGACCATCCCTATAATTTCTGATTGAATTTGTAGCTGATGACAGAGAGCATTGTGACAAGTTTATCTCTAAATTTTCTGTGGAACAGGGGGCACCAGCCCACAATGTACTTTATTCCATAAATGTAAATTAGTTCATTCATTAAAATAAAATTTTCAGGATTAGATCTGTGAGTATCAACTATTTGGGATGGGGAAAATAAATAACAATGTTTAATAAATACAGAGTGCACTAAGATTGTATTTATTAGACTTTTGACATTTTCATAAAGAAGTCTTTGGAGCTGGGACAACAACTGGTGCAGGTAAATTTCCTACATTGTGAAAGGATCTGGTATTTAGTTTATGGGAAGCAGGCCTGAGCAGATGTGAAAAGTTCAAATAAAGGAAGGCCAGATAAAACGCACTTTCGTGGCTGGAAAATCAAAACAGATGTTATTATTCAACCACAAAAAAATCTATTTGCACTTAAGTAGCATTAGGTGTCTGACTAGTTCTATTTTTTTTTTTTAGTGAAAACAACAAAATGATTATAAAATTATATAGGCTGATAAAGTGCTTTAAAATGTTACCAATGGACTGAATAGTTAGCTAATAGAAAAAAACAGTGCAGATCTTACAAGACCAATAGAAAAATCTGGTTTTGAAGGAAAAATGAAGAAAGGAGCAACAAAATCGAATGGACTCTCCTCTCTGAAGCCCTGATGTGCATCAGAGAAATGGTGATTTAAGAAGGGTGGATTTTACACTGCCCATAATCTTCTCTGGAAACCTGCCCATATGGAAAGGTTGATGCTGGCAGAGGATGACAGGTGCTGGAGATCCTCAGGAGCCCTTGACAACAAGAAAACGCTTGCAGGGTGTGAATGTTGCCAAATAGTCCTACAAATTATTTCTGATGAAAAGAAAATTCAATTTGGTTTCAGAAATGTACATGTCAAAGGAACACCTAAAATAGTATAGGAGCACCAAACTGGGTATTTCTGTCTGTGAAATCCTGCTCATGTGGGCAGTGGAGATAATATTTTTTTTTCTGGAAAACTGATCTGTTTTGTAGAGACTTTGTTGGCCTGACATGTTTCTGCTCTTGATACAGAATTTTCTGAGCTTGATGCAGAACTTTTCTACTCTTGCTTTCTGAGAGTCAGAGGTAAATTAAGCCTAGGTCCTGTTGGCTTGCTGGAGTTGGTAAAACTTGTCAGTAAATTGGGACTTGCTGGCTATTGCTTCTCTCTTCAATGGGAAATGGAGTCTAAGACATTTCTATCTCAAGAATGGCAAAAGAGAGGACATAGCTGCTTTTTGTCGCAGTTGTTTGAGTTGCTGCAGGAACGCTGAAGGTTTGCATGGTTGGGAGGATGTTGTGTAACAGCAGAGCTTTTTCCTGTTTGCACTGTTATTCAATATTTGATCATTGCTCCTCTTCATTCCTGTCTTCAGCACCACCAGCTCTGATTCCCATTAACCTCCTGTCTCACATCCAGGCCGCCCTTCCAATTCTGATTCTTTTCCTAAGGTGGAGCTGCCCTGCACTGGGAGATGGAGAATTGAGATGTCTGGGACAGGAGGTCTCTCTCCTTTTATTCCTGTTGAATTTCTGGGGAAAATTGACACAGATGTGCTCTGAAGAATTGGATTTTCACTGCAGAGATAAGTGGTATAACCAAAGCTTGGCCATCCCACCTCATGTTTAGGGTTAGGGGCCTTGCTCAGTGAACCTGTAGCTCATTCAGCTCATGGGGAGTTACTTCTTACTTAATTTAAAGCCTATTGCCACTGATTTGGGCTCTTCCCAGGTCTTAGAGCTCTGTGGTTAGTAGTCATCAGTGATAATTCCTCTCAATATCTGGGATTGTAGGAAAAAAAAGCCTTGTATCTTCTCCGTCACACAGGTCTTCTCCACTGTTCCCTTATTTAAAAATGAAGAGGTGCCAGAGGCCACACCTTGTGGAGAGGTGAGTGCTTAGCCATGATTCATATGTTTATGAACCTGTTGTTCTTGGGAAGAGTTCAAAACTGAAAAAAAAAAAAAACACTCAAAAGTGAAAAAAACCCCACTCCAAACATGATTAAATATTAATTCTAAAGGTGAATGCTTGGTTGGCTTTCAGGCAATGTCAGGGTCCTAAAGTCGAAAATCAAAAGGTTTTTAAAGATCTGAAATTCCTATTAAAATCTGTGGTTTAGCAGCCTAAATCCAATTGAAATGCAGTGTAATTAAGACTTCCAAGGCACTTGGGGTTTGTTTCTAAGAAATTATGACCTGTAGGCAACTTGCAGCATTTTCAAGGGACTATGTAATTTTAAAACTATGAATACTGGTCATTTCTGTCAGGGACCTTAGAAAACCTCTGTAAAAATGCATATTCCTTAAGAAAAAACTTTCTTTTTGTGGCATCAAGACCCAGCTAATACAGCTTCTTACTTGAATAGGTCCTTCATTTTTTCACAGAGATTGTTGTTGAGGTATTCCTGTGAAGGTGGGAAAAATATTATGTGAGAAAAGGTGGTGGGACCATTTGTCTTTGACTTCTTTCCTCGTGGAGATGTTAAGTATCCCACTGATGCAAAAGGGTCAGAGAGAGCAAAATGTGCAAATAATTTAATAAGGAAAAGAATTGCAAGATAGAAACTCACCAGAGTAAGGACAATAGAGTACAAAATGCCATAAAAGATAATAGGCTTAGATGAATTGGCATGTGTTAGTGATTATGCAATCACTCATTTCCCACAGATTTCTTTTTATAGGAAACCTTGGAAAATCCCTGAAGAACTGACCGAGTCATTTAACCACAACAGGTTTCTTTTCAACATGGCTGGGAGTGGGCGAGGAATATTTTCACATGTTTGTGCACTGCTGGCTTGTTTGGAAGGGCTGGAAGCAGCAGAGGACGACGGAGGACGGTGACTCAGCCCCACGGCGAGTGCCACCCTCCAGTGGGGACCAGCCAGCCCAGATCCAAGTAGGAATGCTCTCATGCGATCAGGAGCTCTGAGGTTTGGTCCCTGGCTGATGAGAGAGGTGCTGTAGAGGCTGAGGAGAGGGGTTTTTGCTCCCAGATCCAGGCTGGACGTGGATCCCTCTGGCTCGCAGGGAGCAGCTGAGCGGGACTCGGTCACTGGCAGAAGTACTTGCTTGCTTCCTTGCTGTCATGGGCTGTTTAAATACTTGTGTTTCTGACAACAATTTTCCTTCACCACTGGGCTAAGGAAAACAAGACCTTGAGCTGCACTTCTGAGTTTCTCAAAGATTTGTTTTTCTCCTTTCTTTCTTCTTTTTTTTTTTTTCTTTTTTTTTTCTTTTCAAACAGGCTGATTCCTTGCGCTCTTTGGAGCAGCTTCTCACAGCCTCAAAATGTCCCTGCTGCTCTGAGATGTGTCACTGGAAGAGTCACCCTTCACCCTTGCTCCAATCCCAGCCCTCTCATGTGTGTGACATCTCTCTCAGATTCTCCTTCTGCTAAAGCTTCCTGGTGCTGGACTCAATGATCCTGGTGGGTCCTTTCCAATCTGGGATACTCTGTGATTCCACCATTTGCTCTGCTCGGCCCTGTGGAACAAACATGCCCAAGCCACAATGGTAAAAGGGAGGAAATTAGAAGGTTTGTAGAGTTTCATGGAGATTTGTGGCCCCTCTGGATCAGGGAAGGTAAAATGGGTTTAATCACACCCATTTCATACGAACCTTCAAAGCATAAATTTGCTGGTATCACTGAAATTATCTTAGTTGGGTGCAAGGTTTTATTCTTTTTTCAATATGAGTAGCAATATGAAATGTTGAAAGACTCTGCACTCCAAGTCATTTTAAAAGAATGAAAAATAAAATCATTTGTAGGATCTGGATCTCCCTCATGTTTCAGCTTTCAAATCCAGAATTCTGATGTCTGAGAGATGCCATAAATCAAAACCATTCACCAGGTTACAGACATTTCTGAATATGAAGTAGTTTATTATTAGAAAAAAAAAGAAACAAAACAAAAGAAAGCTGCCACTAAATCCTGCAAGTGATTAAAAATGGTCATTAAGAGCATTTGCAAATATTTATTTTAGCTTAAGTTAGATGGGCACAATTTTGACTGAGCCATGATTTTTTTCCCCTTTAGCTACATTACTAAGCCAACTATGAATAGCAATGTTTTCATTTTTAAGACACATTGTCTCTTTCCTCAGTTTCAGCTCTCTCCCGTTAGAGTTTGACCTGCAGTACTTGGCTAAAAAAAGTAAAACACAGTGAGGGGCTGTCCTAGAGAGTTTCATCAACCCCTTCTCAAAATACCAATACCTCACTAAATCCTTTCCCTTCCTTCAAAATATTAGCAAAAAACATCAAAACCAGCTTGCTGTCCTCTGCAGAAGGGTGGGCACCTGATGGTGGAGCTCACCTGGTGGCTTCAGGTCACCAACAATGGTCCAGAGTTGAGAGTTGTGCCTGAGTTTGTTTCTCCCACAGCATCTGAGCTGATCATGGTTGCATGAAATAAGAAAAGCAGTCAGCTCCAGTTGGCTCAGGGCAGAGCTTCTAAAAGAGAAAATTTCTTGACAGTCACACAATAAATTTTAAAAAGTTGTCATCAGTGAAAGCTGCGCATGATGGTTCTCACCTACGTTTGATCAAAAATGGCTCATGATTTCAGGTTCCTTTGAATTGGTCACTGAAAATGGTGCTGCTATCTCTGCTCCTATTTTAGTTTTCTTAGAATCATAGAGTGCTTTGGGTTGGAAGGGACCTTAAAGTTCATCTTATTCTAGCTTCCCTGCTAGGGACACCTCCCACCATCCCAGGTTGCTCCAAGCCCCATCCAGCCTGGTCTTGGACACTTCCAGGGATCCAGGAGCAGCCACAGCTTCTCTGGGCACCCTCACCATCCTAACAGGGAAAAATTTCCTCCTAAAATCTAATCTAAATCTACTCTTCTTCAGATTAAAGCCATTGGCCCTTGCCCAAAGCCTCTTTCTAGCTCTCCTGGAACCCCTTTAGGCGCTTGAAGTGTCTCCAAGGTCTTCCCAAAACCTTCTTCAGACTGGGCAACCTCAACTATCTCAGTCTGTTTCACCCTTCAATCTTTCCATGGTTTTATCTGTGATTACAGTCTCTGCGCATGCCCTCAGTGGCCAGGATGCCAAGTTTTAAAGTCTTTTGCAAATACTTCTGAAATATTTGTGCAGTTAGAAAAGGTAAACTCCGAGTTGCCATCATGTTTCCTTCCACAGGGCACGGACACCAGCCGGAGTTCCTCTTGCAGCAGTGCACTGAACCAATCAATGCCTGTGATTTTAAAGCAGTGTTAATCTAAAGCAACGAGTTCTGAATAATGTTTATTAACTATATTTTAATGACTTGTCAGTTTTCTAAAACACATGCTGAAGTATTTTAGAAATCACTTAGTAAATGCAGTTTTAATTCTGCTCCCATATTCATGGGCTGCTACTTACTTAAAGAAAAAAAAAGAGAGATTAGAAGGTTCAGATTTAGAGCAGCAAATTGCTGTGCTAATCTGCAGGTATTTCTCTTCTTGATATGGCCACTAATGTCTAATCTTAGCAATGCAGGCTCCATCATTGTGCTTTTTCATTAGAGCTGCAATGAACTGTGTGCCAGGGACTTGAACTCTGGCGACAAGCTGCTCCGAGCCTGCGAGCTTTCACAGGAAAATGTTCTGTGTGAGTCTAAAATCATCCTGTTAAGTTTGTGCAAAAGATGGGGAGTTCACCACATGAGCTCTGGTAGGAGCAGAGTGCCTGTGAACCTCTGGGCACTGTGGGGTTAGGGCTGGCCACGGACAGGAGTCTATGCCATGAAAAATGTTCAAACCTTTTAATTTGTTTCCATTTCTCATGAGACAGAAAAAGGAAAACCTTGGGAATTATATTTGTTTTTTTCCTGCAAAATGTCGTGGAACAAGGCTATGGAGCACATCTTTCCTTCTGGATGCTGTCAGCAATGTTGGGAATGTCTTCAGAGTTGGGATTTGGACCTGGACCTCCCGCCATCCCTGGGCGTGTACATCAGGCTATGGGTGAGTCTGGATTGGCTTCCTCTGTCTCTCCTCTGGCTATCCAAGCTCCTTATCCCAGACTTAAAATCCTGGCAATGACATTTTTTGAGAAAACGCTACGTCTTTGTGAAAGTTGCAATGCTATAATAATTTTTGATCAGGTGGAGTTTTGGAGAACTCTTTTTGCTGGAGGTTTTAATGGTTGTGCCTGGTCTGTGACCTGGGGGTGATGATGTGCCCTTGTGTGACTCGCTGTCCCCCTCCTTGGAGCATGGAACAGACTGGTTTTGGTACAGAGCTCAGTGATGAGAGATGGTCATTGGTATTTATTTCCTTATGAGTTGGGGTGCTGCTCCTGAAAGGGAGTAATTTGGAAATCCTCACCCAGAGTTGAGCAGTACCTCCAGGGAGTTATTCCCCTGGTGTTGCTGAGCACTGAATTTTTGATAACTGCCTGTTTTCTGGTTTTTCCTGTTACTTGAGCTTTGCCTTCCTGTATTCCTGCATTGTTTCCAGAATTTCTGTGTTTCTGCAGCCAAGTGACCATGCAGACTGCTCCCAGCATGCTCAGAGCTTATCCACTTCCCCATAGAACAATCTTCTCTATCTTTGTGGTTTTCTCCTCTCTCTATAGTCTCATAATTTTTTTTCATAATCTTTCATCTTGCTCATTCCAAGTATACACTAGTTTTGATCCTCCCCTAGAAATTTATTTCTCGGTTCTTTTGCTCCTCAGACAAAGGGATTAAAGATATCCTTTGACAGCATTGGTCATTTGACCATGGACTTAAAGACAGTGAAGCTCTTGAGGTCCAAAATGGTGAATATAGCCCAAAATCAGCCTTGATTTAGTATTTTGAACTTTATAAGTCTAACCTCCACTTTCTGTTTTTCTGCTTGGACCTATGGCCCACTGTGTGAAGAATTCAGGATGTGGGGGGCACTGAAAGAAATCACCATCACTTTCCAGAGCAGACTTCAAAGGAAAGCTCACTTTTCCCATTGTTTTTTATCTTTTTTCCTATTCTTAGTGCTTACTTTTTTTTTTCCATGCTGCTCTTCTAATTTTTTTTTCCCACTTTTAATTTTTCCCACTTTTTTTTTCCTGCTACAAACTTTAATTAGGCTCATGAGCTTGATCACCAGGTGGGTTTTCCCCAAGGTTCCACAGCAATGCTTTCCAATCAGCAGCAGGCTTGCAAGGGAATTTTGTTAAGCTGCAGATAGGAGCCCAGTGTGATCGGATCCGGTGTGCTCCATTGCTAAGTGGTTTTTATATCTGGTGAATTTGCCAGGAAGGGTTATATATTTAATTATTTTTAAGCAGACAGGCTCGAAAGCCCCTGATCAGTGGGGTTATCAGAGTGTGAGCGAGAGAAGGGGGATGTGGTGTTAGCCAGGGGAATGATTCATACCTCTGAAGTTAACCAAATGCTCGTGTATCTCGGGGAAGCAGCTCTGCATCTTCCAATTGCCTTTTCTGGGGAAAATGTAGGGTAGGGAAAAAAAAAAGGAGAAAAAAAAATTATATATAAGAAAAAAAAAAATCCCTGTATTCAATTCTGGAGAATTCCAGCAGATGTGAAGTTCAGAGATAGGAAGGAAGATTGGCACACACCTTTTGGGAGTTTTGTGCATAGTTTTCCTGGGCAGGTTCTTACAGTGTAAGCTTTTCCTGTCTCAAATGCTAAGTAGCATAAAATATGAGCTATTTGGCTAAATTGCAGTTTTTGCAGCCTTTGCTTGGTATATTTGCATATTCAGAATCTGCCTTGGGTTTTCTCGTTTTTATTCTTTTTCTTTTAAAAGTACATTTACCTGGAGAAGGGCTTAGTTCTGAGTGCACAAAATAAGAATTTTCTCTGCAGTTGACTTTAATCCTACCAAAAGAATTAACACTCAGAGCAGAAAACCTTCTTTGGGTCCTACAGGGCATAAAAACATCTCAGGTACTGGCTGCTGGTTTAATAAAAGGATAGGATTTCCATTTACTTCAGGCAGGCTTAATGTATTGTTCTTGTAGTGAGACAGTCAGAATGAGTCAGGAGCCAAAGAATACACTTTATAGACACAAATAATCGTAAATTCAGAATGTCACCTTTAGGCAGAGGCATTTTTATTATTGTTAGTGGAGCTGCTGAGTAGGTTTGATGTTTTATTCTCTTGAGTACTAAATGTTCCAGAGTACCACAGCCCTATCTTTATCAGGCTCACAAGGAGGGAGCACAGCCAAACTTGCTTCCTATACTTCTCTGTGATTGATAGCAGATGGCATGCTTTAAAATAAACCTATCCATTAGCAGTCCTCAGTGTTTTTACTCAAGGCATTTACAACTGTCTCAACCAGAAAACACATTCTCTCCACAAGCTCGTTTCAGTCTGCAACAGCTGTACAGGTGCAAATCTTTCATTAACTCTTAAACTGTGGTGAAATAAATGCTGCACTGTATTTTATTTTTAGTGGAGGAGGTTGTTCTTCAGAGGCAGAGTGGATTCTGTTCTCCTTTTGCATGTGGCAGAGGTGCGTGTTAATAAACTGATATTGAAATATGGGAGGTTTTAATTTAATTTTTTTCTTTTAAATATTATTTTTCCTATTCCTCTGTAAACCTTTAGGATGTTCTATTGCCAAGAAATAAACGTGGTGTCTGTAGGTATATAGAAAAAATTGGTGAAGTGGCAATACTGAAGGAATTGTAATTCAGGGCTGGGATTCCTGTGGGACAGCAGACTCCTCCTCCCCTGTCCCTGCAGCGTGACCTGGAGAGGCAGCACTGGCTGGAACCCAATGGGAGAGGCTGCAGGTGTTCCCCATACCTGTCTCACAATGGGTTTTTTTATCTCTATCCTGGTTTATTTGGGTTATTTTTCTCTATCCTTGTTTATTGGAGAGATGCAGAGAGGCACACACTCACATGCCCACACACATACATTTTCAACCTGATTCTGAGCTCATTGCTGGCAGGATACTCCATAAATAAATTGCTGAAACCTGTCCCTCTATTCCAGTTATTTTGCCTAGATTTCTGTGCAATATTCACAAAGGCTGTTAGAACTTACCCAGCTGTCCTTCCAATACAATGAACTCCCAAGAACCTCCCCAAACATTAGTACACTACCAGCAAGAGCTTAAAATATTAGTAGCAAATCTTTAATATTAGCATTTAGCATTAATATTAGACAAGATCTTAAAATATTAGAGCCAGATAAAAGAGTATTAACAGGGGTATAGGAGTCATTAGGCAGAATAACCATCACTGATTAAATGGATGCTGAAAGTTTAACACGCAAACCAGTTCAGATGATAAGAACTTCACAGAGACAAGAGGATCCTTTCATTTAAAAGGAAGTTGGAGAGAGGAAGGTTAGGGATTTGAAAGCTGGTAAATAAAACAACACAGCGGGAGAAGTTATATAGAACGTGCTGTCTTGTTAGTGGTGATCATGTCCTATGTTATTTTTCTTAAGCTGAAAAGATAAAACAAGAAGACAGGCAATATTCTGTCACAAATAAATGGAAATTGGGGCATTTTTTTGTATAAATCCAAAGTAGCAGGAGAAAAATACAAATGTGCTCTCAGCACTGTAAGTCTATGCAGTGTAAAGGAGGTGCTAAAATGATTTAGCATGATGGACTGCAGCTACCATGTTCTTTTTATGGCACAGCAAACAAAATCCAGGGGATTTGAACTTGATAGCATGGAGCTGGGGCAGCTGTGCCAACATGGGGAGCAGAGCTGCAGTGGGGCAGCCCCTGAGCAGGGCTGAGCTCTGGGGTGGCAGCAGGGACCAGCCCCTGGTACAGCTCTGCCCTGTAAGCACCTGGAGAGTTTGGTGCTAAATGAAACAGGAGGGAAAAAAACAAGGCCAGCTGTAGACATAAGAAGTTTAAGAGCATCAGTACTTTGCTTGCAGCTAATCTCTCTTGATGACTCCTGTAAGCAGCCAGGGCTGGTCGCTGCTGTTAATTATTCAAAGCCCCACACCAGTTTTGCAGCTGAGTGGTGTAAGAGGATGTGCAGTGTCCCCATTTCTCAGTCTGGCTGGGGGAAAGGCATGAGACATCACTGAGTGACATCCTGTTTTCCACACAGGAAAGGTGAGACCCCATTCCACAGCCACACTGTCACCCTGAAGCCTCACCTCTTCCTGGAGGGTCTGATGAGCTGGATGCAGGGCAGGACTCATCAAGGGTCATGTTGTATCTCAAAATTATGAGTGGGATGGCTTTTTCTGAAGGTTCAGGACTGCATTCTTGAATGTAGATTAATAATCCAAAAGACACATGGTTGCACTCATTAGCGCTCCATCAGAGGAGGAAACAGAGGGAAGAGCAGCCACCTCAGGATCTACACAGTGTCCACCATTTCCTCAGGCTGCCAGACACCAAAAGGTCAAGACTGTGCACGTTTTCCCCCATAAGAAAGATGGGGGCAAATTTTTAGCAGGGCCTGCTGTGATAGGACAAGGGATAAACTGAAAGGGGGTTGGTTAACTTGGAAATAAGGAAGTTTTTAATAAGGGAGGTAAAACAGTGAAAAATGTTGTCCTGAGAAGTGGTGGCTGCCCTGCTCCTGGTCAGGCTGGATGGGACTCTGAGCTATGTGGTCTAGTTGAAAATGTCCCTGTTTGCCTGAAGGAGCTTGGACTAGATGGCCTTTAAAGGTCCCTATCTGAAGATATAGAAAACTATTCCCAGAAAACAATCTACTCCAAAAGGATCTGTTCTAGAGACAACAGCATTGGTGTGTGGGATGGCTGTCTGTTGATGCCCAGCCTATATATGTGTATATATATATATACACATGCACACACATACTTTTCATTATATAATTTGTCAGTTTCATTATAGCAAATATAATTTATTTCATTATGGCTTTTGGAGCTGCTGATGGTTTGCTGGTTGGTTTTTTTTTTTTGGTGATACTGGCTTTTTGTTTGTTGTCCAGGATTGGTCCCATCCACGCAGACAGATCCTTTAGCCTGAAGCAGAAAGCCTAAAACACTTGTCAAAAATGCCTGCTCTTTTTGGTCCACTGGTGCTTTGGGAGAAGGTATCTCAAGTCCATTCCTGATGTGATTAGGAGCTTGCTAAAGAAAGCTTTGCATAAAATATCTTCTTCAACCAGCAGAATCTGGTACTTTTGGCTGTCACTGACCTCACTGTGGTTGTTTCCAGGAGCCAAGGTGCACAGGTGCCCAAATATCTAAATGCGGGCACATGTGTTCTCCTGAAAGGCAGGGAAATATCTCTTTTTATTGTTCTAAATAGGAGTCATATTCATTCTCTCGGTTAAACATATTCTTAAGCACTGTATGAGCTCGGGGCCAAAGAACACAGTTTATTATGATACCACAGGTTACTGCGAATTATGTAGGGCCTTTATAGCAATAGTTTCATTTAGTAAATGAAAAAAGAAAAATCCTTTTATTGCCCCTCCAAACCCTTTATTTATTAATGACCTAGAAGGATGTGATGTTGTTATTATTAAGAAATGAACAAATTTTGCCTGGACGGGGTCCAGCACACTCGGAACTGGTGTTGCCTTCTAATAGCTCCTTTTTCTGAATCAAGGAATAAGTCCCAGCTCCATGTCTGAGCTGGCAAATGGAGGGTAGCCAAGGGGGACAGGGAAGGGGAGGGTGGAGAGGGGCTACACTTAATTCCCAGTGGATTTGCCCTTTCTGTGAATAAGATGGATTTCTGATGCTGGTCTCCATGCCCTTCATAGCACTGTTGCCAGTAGTAAATTTGTGCTTGAGGAACCCCCCATGCCCCCTGCTTTCTTGCCAAAACTTAAATAAAATAAATCATATTTTGGAAAGCTAATTATACAGCCAAATAACAGAAAGGTATTGAAAAACTGTTGTGTGCCTAACATTAAATGAATTTAAATTGGCAGTAAGGAGCACACGCACTAAAAATAAATGCAGTAGTATGGCCAAGGGGAAGTAATGGAATTTAAACAAAAATGTAATGCCAAATATTGGGACTGGTATTCAGGCCCATTGCAGAACTAACACTGTGCATCCATTGCACACAATCTTTCACAGTCTAAATGTTCTGAGTTAAATTTGCTGGTTTATCATTTTGTAGTATTTCTTGGAAAACTAAAATATCAGGGGAATGCAATATTCCTGCCTTCAATTGCATTACAAAAGGTGTAGGTAAGTCCTCTTTAAGGGAAGAACAGCTTGAGGCTGGGGGGGATTTAAAAGCAGCTAAGAAACAAGGTACAGCCTAAACAGAAGCAAAACATTAAGAGAAGAGAGAAGCAAAGGGGGAAAAGAAACCCCAACAAATCCCCCAACTTTAGGAGAAGAGTAAAAAAGTTTCCCAAAGGATCAGCATCCTTGAGATTAAACATTCCCATATGCAGGCTGACATTTTAAAATGTGGGTCTTATAAACGATAAGGAGGAAATAGTGAGAAATGCAACCTTAAATATTTTGAAGCACGACTTCCTGTATTATGTGGCAGTTGGCAAAACTTTCTGGGGAAAGATGCACGCTGAAAACCCAAGTAGTGAGGTGCATGAGCTTTCCTAAAACTTCCCTCCTGTTGCTTACTAGTTTGGTGTTCAAAAACTTCCACACCTTTGGGGTAGCGTCGCAATATCCCTTCAACATTGCTTTTAATCTCAAGGACAGATGTTTTAGATCAATCGCTCAAAACGAAACAGTTTAGCAGTCAGAAAACACTGTCAGAAGAGATTTGTTGTGAGGAAGACAAAACCGTGAAATAAAATTGAACTTTTATCCCCATTTGGATGGGAACTGCGCTTGGCTGGGAATCCCAAGGGGATGAAGGCAGTGGCCTATCATGTGTTGTAAAAACAAACAGATGACAGTGCTCTGCAGTAATCAAGCAAATGCTGCTTCTGGGAAGTGGTGTGGTCACCATTGTTCAGTGCTGCAGGACCCAAAAGAGAGAAAATTACTGAAAAAAGGAAGGTGGCCTTGTGACTGGGGTGGAGGGAAGACAGGACAAGTTGCTGCCAATGGGCTTGAGCTCCTTCTGGCCCTGGGAAGCCCTTGTTTTCCTTGTGGTTAAGGTGTGACATAGCAAGTCTTGGCAGAGTGTCTGGGCTTTGTTTTCCAGTGTTACTCAGAATCAGGAATGATGAACACACCAGCAGTGGAGGGTGTCAGTATTTCCTGGATGCAAGAGCTCTTCTAATGGCACATCTTTCCTGTGAAGATGGGCAGGCCCTGGCACAGGGT
Organism: Geospiza fortis; assembly: GCF_000277835.1. Taxonomy (NCBI): domain Eukaryota; kingdom Metazoa; phylum Chordata; class Aves; order Passeriformes; family Thraupidae; genus Geospiza; species Geospiza fortis. The sequence goes on along the minus strand of NW_005054298.1, from coordinate 1,636,203 downwards.
GCCCAGAGCAGCTGTGGCTGCCCCTGGATCCCTGGAAGTGTCCAAGGCCAGGTTGGATGGGGCTTGGAGCAACCTGGGATTATGGAAGATGTCCCTGCCCATGGAAAAGGTGGGAACAGATGAGCTTTAAGGTCCTTTCTATCTCAAATAATTCTAAGATTTGAAGATCTTTTTATTTCTGTAAATCCGATGCAGATGGGGCAGTGCCACTCATGTAAATAGCCACAACCTCTGTCCATCCATCCAGTAAGACAGAAGTGACTCTTTCATGACATCCCCAACCTCCTAGACAAAATCTTCCTGCCTATTTCTAGATATTTTACAGCAGATATACTAAAATGTACTCTT
>NW_005054298.1:1630990-1635845 GCF_000277835.1 Geospiza fortis | reverse complement strand
TCTTTCCCATAAGGCCTTGTTTTGTTTTGTGTCCCGTGGTGGCCTGTTCATATGCTGAGCTGGAGCTCTTCTTGGCAGCATCTTTTGGTCTAACCATATTGCAGTGTGGTACCTGTTTGGAAATGGTAAATATTCCTGCCAGGGATGGTGTCTTGGAACTAGTTCCAGCCCTTTGTCCCCCCTCATCCATGCTTGAGTGCACCACGTGCTTTTCTCTTGCCTTGTACTTTGCTTTGGGAGGTTTTTGCAGAGCGGTGCCTTTCCCTGCCCGCCTCCCTCCGTATCCTCTGTGCTGGATGAGTTTGCATTGTGTGGTGTTTTCCTCTTCATTTATTGCAAACAAATCTGGTCTCTGCCATTTGTTTACTCTTATACTCTGTCTTTATGCCTTGGTATGCATTTTTAATTAGATGCGCTTCAGTTCTTTCACTGCTTGTTAACACTTTCGTATGGTAAGTACCGTCTCCACCAGTCCTGCAAGCCCTCTCCCTGCTTAGGAAATTCAGATTTGCTTCTCCTAGCCTCGATTATCATCTGATACAGAGGCTTGTTCCCTGTCTGCCCTGTCTGCTGTGTGCTTACATTCTTATTTTGGACTTTTAAGGTTGTTCCCCTACACAGCCGGCACAATCCAAGTGCCCTTATTCTGCTTAAAAATATTCTGCATACAGAGAAATAGTGTTTTCGCTATTTGTCTGGGCTGCTTCCGGACTTCAGCAGCTCCAGTTTGGATGCCTGACATGGAGAAGTCCTGGACAAAGCCTGCAGTGTGTGCAGATCAACTGCCTGCATTGTGAGAAGTTCTTCTGCACACGCAGAGCGGGTCCCAGGGATCAGGAATGTGCCGAATTAGCCCTGAATGCGTTGGCCATCAGTCCTGTGAATGGAGGATGGATGTGTCTGGAGGGGAATACTGGAGTCCCAAACACATGACAGCTTTCAAGAACTGCATCTTTCCTGAGTGCCAGTATTGTTAAAGCATAAAATTACTCCTTTTTTTTTTCCTTTTTTTTTTTTTTTTTTGCAATAGTGTGAACCCATTCGTGCCTCCACTGTTCTCTCTTGCCTCTACATCTGACTCATGCCACAGGCAAAGGACTTCACCCTTTCTAACTCCCCTCTATGCCATGAGCTTTCTGGAGATGATCTGGGAACTGGGATGGAAAAACTTGACCCCACTCCACCCTTTCCTTCCAATTTGCCCACCCTGCTGTAGCACTTGCCTTGTGTTGCACAACCTGCGTGATCTCCAGGATTTCATATCCTGCTGAGGGACTGCAAGGTTAAAATGTGACTAAAATGGCTATTTCCATCTCAGATAGTCTTCCCTGACCCCGTTCTCTGGCTGGGGGTGAGGTTGCCAAAGGTCACAATCCACTTCAGAGTGCACAGTGATCGATATCTGCAGAAGCCAGTGCCTGGATTTGCTCCCTTTCCCCTGCCACTGCTGGATTTCACAGTGAGGAGCCAAGAAACATTTCTCCTCCCTTCCAAGAGGAAGGGGCAGGAAAAAAAAAAAGGAAAAAGTCTTGTCTCCACACTTCCTCCCACCAGGAGGGCATTGTGTTTGGCCTCTGCTCCACTTTTTGTTATAAATTTGCATGGTGTGATGTTTGCTTTGGCCGGTGCGGTGGCAGAGCAGCAGCTGGCACGCCGACACCACGGCCGGCTCCTTTGCTGGAGGACAGGCCAGGCCAGGGTCCTCCCAGCCCCCTGCAGCACTGGATAGGAGGTGCCCGGTCTCTGGGAGGCTTCAGGAGGTGGAACACCCTCTCTGAGGGTTTGGGATGTGCGTTGTGCACTGAAATGTCGCGATTTCGGCGTTGGTGGCAGGAGCAGGGAGCTCGGTGCTGAGCCTGCGGAAAAGCATCGCGCTGGCAGGGACACGCAGCACATGGACTAATGGGTCTTTTCCACTTTAATTTCTACTCTAAAATGACTCTTTGTTACTGTTCTCAGACTCGGCGCCAACCGTCACGCCACACACCAGATCTTTCTTTCTTTTCTGCCCTTAGCTTTGCAGAGAAGCCTTTAAAACAAACAAACACAAAACTGTGAGAAACCGAGGGAAGATATGGACTGGCCCACTCGTTAGTGCTGGAATGTGGAAACTATGAAGACATCTTTTTTTATTACCAATGCTGGAAAGCACAGTCACTGAGTGGGCTGGGATACAATTTATACTACATGCAGTAGTTAAAAAAAACTGCAAAAATGGGTGTAACCCTGGGCTGTGGTTCAACTGGCCTTTCAGCCCCCACTTGAGATCGGGCCATCCCAGGGGGAAACTGTGGTTTGGAATAAGAGCATGCATTTAATTTCGCTCGGAGAACTTATTGGAGTTGGCACTTCAAGAAAGAAGCTGAAGTATATTTTTTGTCATGATTAGTGGCCCCCCTCACCACCACGTTTGATTATGTTGGAAGCTGAAAAGTTAAATTCTTATAAAATGATGATTTACAGTCCATGATTATCCAGGTAGGGTGCGTGGATTGTGCCAGCTTGGTCATGGGACTCCAATCTCATCCTATTTCATTGCTGTGAGAAAATAAAACTAGAATGTAAAAGAGCTGAAAACACATCCTCTGATTGCTCAGGGAATTTTCTTAGTCATACGTTATCTTTCCTAGTAGTTTCAGTTATTTTGTCTCCACTAAAACCCAAAGCAAAACACTGCCCTGACACTTTCCCCTTGATTTTGGATCCGCAGTGGCCGCATTTATTTTTATCTCGTGTCGTCTTTTCCCCTATGGTTCTGCAAATCCGTGGAATAGGGGGCAAAGGGAAGAGGCAATTTTAAAGCCAGCAAATTCCAGTGGAAGGTTTCTTCAGTCTCTCTGAGCAGGAATATCCTGGGTGCTGCTGTGGAGATGGGGCTGCCTCCAAATAGCGCAGGGGTAGTGCCAAGTGGGGAGGTTGAATATTTTCCTTGTAGACACATAACTTTGCCCACAGGATTGAAGTCTCTTGCCTTAATGCTCTGCTAAGCTTCTCGGGAAGTACAAAGCTGTGCCTAAGGAAGCACACGTTAGGGAAATTTGTCTCCTTACGATCAGCTGCCGGAGAAAACCTCAGTGTGGAAGGGGTTTGGTGGTGGGTGAAGTGTGAGGCTCATGAGAAAGAACTTGGAGAAAATAAGGGGCATCAGCATTTCATTGCTTTTCCCAGAAATCTTTTGCTGTTTCAATTTTGATATGCTGCTTGGGTTTTTTTGTTGTTTTCTTTTTTTTTTGTTGTTGTTGTGGTTTTTTTTGTTTTGTTTTTGGTTTTTGTTTGTTTGTTTGTTTTTTGGGTTTTTTTTGTTCATTCTCCTCTTTTCCCCCCTCCATGGAATCATTTTGAAATACTAAAATCCATTTAATTTCAAATTTATCTAGTTTCTTTCTCCTCCCTCCACCTCTGCCCCTAATACAACAATATTTCCTTGAATTTGTATTTAACTCTTTTGTACAGTAGTAGATACTCAGTGGGTTCCCTGGCTAAAAATCCAGCAGGAGTAATGCAGGGATGGCCTTTGTGAGCAAAGATGAGGGTGCATGTGTGGACATAAAACCTGTAGAATCACAGAACATAAAGTCATTAATGTTGGAAAACACCTCCAGCATCACTGAATCCAATATGGTGGACTGATGTCCCCCTCTTCAATTAAACCAGAGCACTGAGTGCCACATCCTGTTGTTCCTCAGACACCTCCAGGGATGGTGACTCCACCACCTCCTGGGCAGCTTGATCACATTTTCAGTGAAAAAATTCTTCCCAATGTCCAACCTGAACCTCCCCTGGCACTGCTGAGTGAGGTTCCTCTTGTCCTGTAGTTACAGGCAGCTTTGTAAGTTTTACAGAAAAAGTTGGAGATATCCAGAGTATATGGCACATGTAAGAGCCTCCTGCCAGGGCTGTGCTGGGTTACACAATGCAATTTGTGGTCAATGTCTGGAATCACATTCAACACTCCTTTGCTCTTCCTTTGAGTACCATTGCTCTGCTCATTACTGCAACGAATTAACCACATTCTCTAATCTTCTGTGGGGCCTGAACTTTCTGCATCCAGCAGCACACAGAACCCTCTCCTTGCATGGTGCATCAGGGGGCTCTAAATGCATCCTTAAATGCTGCTTAAACTAGGATGAGTTTAAATATGCATTTAAGCTTGTCTCTGTTTTGGGATGAGGAGATGAGGGCTTGAATATTTATGAAAAAAAAAATCATTTAGGTGCAGGGTCCCAGGTTTGGAAAACTTGGTCCATGAAATATATGCAGTGAGGGTGCTTGTGGTTATATAAGATAACAAAATTCATAACTCATTTGGATTAATCTCTCAAGTTACTAGGGGCATATTGTGTTCACATTCATGTTGCCTGATTATGAATTTATATTGCAGTTTTTCAACCTAATAGACGTACATGGTTCAAAATGCCTGACAAGGGCTATAGGGTCTGGAGTATAAACTCTGTCCTCTACTTTCATGAAGCACCATATGGAAGCCTGACTCTCCTTAGAAAGAGCCAAGACTCTCCTATGTCAGTCTGCAAAGGAACTGCCCATCTGAATGCCAAAACAAGTAATATAAATTATTTCCTTGAGATACACATTCGAATGTGCTTAACCTCAGCGCTCTTTTTCACGTGCTCAGTTCATTTGTGAATTCTCTGGAAGTCGAGGGTTTTTTTGTTCAGACTTTTGGACTCCTTGTGATCTGGCTGGAAACTGGAGCAGGCACATGGAGCCTCGGATGTAACCAGAAAATGCCATGTGAAAACGAGGACTGCTGGGAGCAGCATCTTTGTTAAATTCCAGCTACTCTGAACTTGTTCCTTGCTGCTCGAGCCCTGAGCTCGCTGCTCGTAGGACTCTG
>NW_005054298.1:1534682-1630935 GCF_000277835.1 Geospiza fortis | reverse complement strand
CATGGCAGAAAGTTTGCAGTTTAAAATTACATACTGACTCTGGTGTAGAGACACAAGAAATTATAGAGCAGACACTGTCCAGGACAACGTATAATTTAAAATGTACTAAAGAATGTATACCACATGGCAAAGTAAGTGAAGTGCTTCTTCAAATATAAGTGTTTTGCATAGAAAGGCTGTAATTATCCACTCCTAGGGAAATGTTTGCATTCATTCTAAATCAATATTTACTATTCATCTCTTGTGTTCAACAAAACAAGGATTTAACATTTTTTTGTTTTAATGAGCTACTAAGACTACAATAATACTACAATGTAATTGTCTTGATACAAAATATTGCTAAATTGTGTTGCTATTTCGGGAGCAAACAGTTTTTAAGAGGAGGGGTGTCCCTGTTTGTGAGATGTTACTGCAGTAACACACAATTCAAACCCAGCCAAGCAGGGAGACTCACCAGTTCCAAAGAGCTGTTAAAGCCTCCTCTCTGTTCAGGCCCTTAACTGGGATCATTCGGGTGAGTCCTCTGTTTCCCCCGAAAGTATCAGCCTCTTCATAATGATTCCTTTTCAGCTGGCATCTCAACAACCACAACAACGATGAGATTTCTTTCCCTGGTTTTAAGCTTGGCCTTTTTTTTGTTTTATTTTTGCCCCCCTCTCAGCATCTTTCAGCCAGGCAGCAGCAGCTGAGGGCAGGCAGTAATTGGGCTGCAGCCTTCTCTGCAATCTGGCTCAAACCTGTTGATGCAAATGGAGTTTCCTGAACTTCACCCTTCTGGAAAAATCTTGGTGCGGGGGGGATGAGGAAGTTTGCAGGATGATATCAGAGCTTGGTCCTTTATTTTTTTCAAAGAACTGATCTACCTTGGAAAAGTTTGATGTGGTACTTGGGGAGGGCATGGCAAAGGAAAAAACGTCCTAAAATTGCATGGGAAAGTCACTGCCCATGGTGAGGGGGGTTGGAATCAGATGATTTTAAGGTCCCTTCCAACCCAAACCATTCTATGATTCCTGCACCAGGATTCGGGTGGAATGAGAGCATCTGAGAAGGATCAGAGTCTCTGGGAGGAACAGCACATTTAATCACAGCCTGTGGCACTGCTATTCTGTGGTTAGGAGGATGTCCTTGCATCAAGCATCCCTCTCTTTGAATTTACCTGGCATGTCTTAAGAAGTAATTCTCAAACTTCTCCAACTTCAAAAAAACCCAACAAGCATGCATTTTTGGCACTGCTGTGGCTCCATGTGAATCAAATCAGATAACTGGAAACACTTTAGTTGGAAAATCCTTTAAAATCCTTTTCTTTAATCTCTACTTTTTATTCTTGCACACTGCCCACCATATTCCAGGCTCTGGCCTACCCTTCCCAACACTAAATACTTCCACTTTTGCTGCTGAAATTCACAGTACAAGGCTCTTGAGTGGATTTCAATCTTGTGCTCAAGCAGACCGTCCTGTATTTTTTCCCTGAGTCTGAAGTCATTCGTGTCCTCTTAGAAAATCATGCACATAAATGGGGTCAATAGCCCTGAGAGAAGAACAGTCTCTTTCCCCAGCAAATGTTATTGTAACTGGTGTTTTAATTCTCCAGATATCACTCTCAGTGTTCTGGGTAACAAAGGGCTGTGCAGTGCCTAATCATTCAGCAGCGATCCAGGGAAAAAGCAGAAGGTTAAGAGCAAGTTCCTAAAGTCTGTAAAATCAATGGGACACTAGAAAGGGAACTGAAGTGTACCAGAAGGGACCTCTTGAGGGTCATTAAAAAAAGCAGAAACTGATTATGAACAGAGCTTTTACCCGAAGAACTGGAGGGGGCCAGCAAAATCATTCTGCTGTACTCCAGTTAAATGTCTAATAGTGGAGACATTTTCTACACAGCCCATAAAGGATAATGAGGATGCCTTTGATAGCTTTCAAGAAAGTTGTTCTTGTCAGTGTTCACAAAAACATGATCTGGGTGAGCACTCTCTGCATACTCAGCCCGTGGTGATCCTACACAGAGGGTGAAAGGGAAGATAGCAGCCCAAAACTCTGCATTCCACCCCTGAAATGCATCCTGTCAGTCACATGTGGGAAACATGGGATCCACCTGACAGTATGATGCAAACTGCAGACGTGATGAAGCTTGGTGTGGCCTACTGGCTTGGTGCCTCACCTTGCTGCGATGGGAGATGTAAGGAGAGGTGACAAAATCTTGTGACTTCCTCCAGAAAATGAGTGAGGAGTAGTGGTTTGTCCTAGAACTTATTGAAATCGATTGCCAGCGGCAAAGTTTGGACTGGAATGTAATTGCTTTCTGCTCAGTTTGTGTGTTGGGAAAGCAACCCAGGGCAGTGGGAATTGGAATGTTTGTTCTCCTCCTGTCTCTGACCCTGATCCTCTGTGTGGCTCTGGGTGAGTCACAACTTTGCTGTGATTCATTTTCCCAATGAAGCACATTAGTATGATCCAACTTGCAGATCTTACCGGTGTACTCTAAGAATGATTTGTAAAAAAAAAAAATTACGTGGAATTGTGTCTTAGAAGTTAAAGGTTTTATTGGTCACCTTAAAGTAGAGATCTGGCTCAATAGAGAGCAAGCTCTGCCCTGATTTTAGACTACAGAGCAGCTCTGTTGGGGAAAAACACCAGAAACCTTTCTAGTAAGAATGAACTTTGAGTTCTTTGTACTTCAGAAGAAACAAACCTTTTCTCCAGAAACAGGCGTTCACAGGGATGAACTGAATATGAGTCAGCCCAAGAGTTCTACAGCCAAATTGTGAAACTTTTGTGTCATTGCCCTGTGATTCCAGCTATCTTCAATTAATAGAAAAAAAAATGCAGGAAATTCAGGTGGAAGGAATGCATGGAAATTGAAGTCAAAGAAAAATATTCGTCGTGGCCTTGGCAAAGTGAGTTTTCTAAGCTGAAGGAGCTTTTAAGCAATTAGCATCTGCTGTGTGCAATTACTGAGTGACACGCAGCCCCAGATGGAGGGCTCAGCAGCCAGTGGCCATCTGGATTTCGCTCTCTATCAAGGGTACACTCTGTTCTGGGCTTCACCTGGCCCAGGAGACAGCCCTCCCTCTGCCCCACGTTGCACAGTCAACCTTGAGTCATTGGTGGGGGAAACAGTGAGACAATTCCTCCAGGTCTCTCAGGTCCAAAGCTTTCTGAAGTCACCAGAAAGATTATGACTGGAGATGTTGACCTCTGAATTGATGCATTGCCCCCAGTTTTCCAAAATGAGGTAAGTTACTGGGCTAAAATCCACCTCTCAGCTGTAAAAGTGGCTTGATGTGCACCAGCCTCTGGAGGGACATATGGCTTGGGAGACTTGGCATCTGAGATTGCACAAAGGAAATCAGCTCTTAAAGGGAGAATTTTGTCAACAGGCTTTTTTATTTACGAAAAAATGCAATTAAATTTTTCTTAGAAGTGCTGAGAGGTATCAGACACAGCCACAGAGACTAATTCTCTGAAGTAATGTAGTTCTAAAAGTGAAACTACAATTCAGTTTGTGAAATTCAAAGAATAAAAAATCAAAACCAACTGACAAACAGTTTCTGACTATTCTGTATCTAAAAATGGGCCAACCTCATTTGGTCTATTTAAAAATTGTGAACCCATAATGCTCATATGGCAAGTTCAGCATGATGAAAATGAAAACGGTTGAGGTATAAACCCTTGGAAAACAGGGTTTATAATGGAAACAGTAATTGACTATCAAATACCGCATCAAAAATACAATGCTATAATACAAAGGCTCATTTTTGGGATCCCAGCTCTGCTTCTGACCTCAGGTTGGCAGGCAAACACCTCACCACAGAGCTAACTGATGGTTATAGGTTTGGTGTTTTTGTTGTTAGCTGTTTTTTCTTTTTTTTTCTCGTGCAAGTGGAACATGGCAAATGAAGAAAATTTATAGGAGCAAAGCAAAATTGGCCAACAGTTCAAAAGTTCTCTCTTGTAAGCTTTTGATATTTTTCCCAATCACTGATTCTCTCTCAACTCCAAAGACTGAGGAGATGCCATGATTCTGCTCCGGGTGAACATTTTATTTTGGCTGATGATTTTATCCACTTCAGCCTTACAAACAGTTTAACTTTTCCTTCCAAGGTCACAAATTTGGTTATCCTGAATGGAGAAGACCAAAACAGACCAATATCTTTGCAGCTGTTGTCTGCCCCTGCTCTGCATGACTTTAACAGAGAGGAGAGGCAAAGCAAATATTCCATTGATCTCATTAAAGATGCTTCCCAGAGCCTCTGCCTGGGCTGAGCCAGGGTGCTACTTTTGCTGCCAGTTATGGCTCCCATGACATCTTGTCATTTTGGGCTACACAGAAAGTACCAGTTCTAGCTGAAAATGTCATCAAAAGTGGTGAAATTGGGAAAAATCAGGAAGTTCAACAGGGGAGAACCACCAGTCAGCTGTGGTTGATAAACACGTGTGGACATGTTAAATGAAAATACCCTGAGATCTGCATGCATTAAAAAAAAAAAAAAAAAAAAGAAAAAGAAAGAGAGAAATTCTACCAAGGTGATCAACCTTGAAATACTTTAAAAATTATTGCTGTTCTGTGCAGCAATGGATTATCAAATTCATATTTTTTTAAATATTGAAGGACATACAGCAGAAGCATTTTCTGTCCAAAAATGGTCTTCTTTCAGGTACAGATTAAAAATAAGAGTAACTGCTTTGGTTTCTTTTGGCACTGAAGATGCTACAGAGCCATAAACTTTGATCTTGGTGGAGCTACACCTTACCCTCTGCCTGTTTTGCAGTGGTGTTTGCAGCTGGACCAGGTGGGTGCACAGGCAGAGCAAATCACAGCTTTGTTGGTTGGTGATCACTATTGGAGCTTTTCAAATCCAAGGAAATAGGTCATGGACATTCCAGAAATATAATTTATGTCTTCTTAGGCAGGCTTCCCAGTGATGGTCCCATGGGCACTCTTTTTTCTTACCTTTAGCCATTGAGCACCTTTCATTTCAAACTATCCTATTAATGTCAGTGCAGAGAATCTGGAACATAACCCAGAATATGATTGTTAAAGGTTTTTTTTTCCTGGAATAGAGAAAATTTACCTTTACTGGCAACCATGTCTTTATTCAAATGCTGCTCCTTGTGAAAATGATTGGGAAATTGCCAGTGCAAACAACAAATAAAAACTCCAAGAATTGGCCCTTTATGATGAGTGATTTATGATTTATGCTCTAAACCATATAAACTACGTATTTCTATTTGGATTCTGAAAAACAAGCCAGGAAAAAGCAACAATAGCTTAGCGCAAAAAAAAAAATGTGTACAGTGGTGGAATGTTAGTACAGTCTTTGGCAAAGCATCAAATAGAGATAAGGCTCGATCCTATAGGGATATTAACATTTTTTAAAGCAATCACTGTGAAATAAATCTGAGAATGTATATTTAAATTATAAGAAAAACACACAGCCTGAATATGCATTTTGTAGTTAACCGCTCCCTGTTGTTTTGGGCTCTTGTCCTGCTTTAGCATGATTTTTGAGGAGGAAAATCCTGACTGGAGCACAAGTTACATTTCAAGTCCTATTTTAGGTGGTTTGTACTAGTGGATTTCCCTATTTTCCTTATCATTTTTCTTTGATTTGCTTTTTTTAGGAGCGTTATCCAACTCAGCTTGGCACGGCTCAAGTGCACAACTGCAACCTTTTCCATGACCCAAAAGTCAGTGCCACTCTGTGGGTTGGCAGTTTGCAAATAAAACATATCCTTAATGAAGTGTGGAAGCTCCTGTTCTTTTCCTTCCTCAGGAGACGTGCCTTAATCTCTGGCTCAGAGCCTTGTCAAATGCTGCAGTACAGAACTGGCAAGCTCAATGCTGCTAATGGATTGAAACCTCCACCAGGTTGTTCATTTCTAGAGGGTTTGTATTTTTTTTTTACTGCTTTCCCTTTTCTTTTTTTCCCCCCCTAAACACTGCAGCAACCAAAGCATCACTCCAGCACTCAGTCTTCCATAATGATTGGCTGGGGACCTCAGTGACAACTCAACAGTGCAAGTAACAGAAATTTAAATTATGCCACTATAATGTACCAAGGATTTGGTTGCTTATGTAGGTCAATTATTAAGGGAAAAAATAAGATTAAAACCAGGGGGCTGTTCTGTGTATTTGAAGTTATTCCCGAAGATATAAAACTGTGCTATTTGCACTTATAACTTGTGACAGGTTCTCTAAGTCACAGGCATTTTGTCTTTTCTGCAGCAGAAACTGGAAATGCTTGGATTTTTTCACTTTTATTTTCTTTTTTATTTTATTTTTTCCTGGAAAGTGGAAAATTTTTTCACTATAATCTAGTGAAAAAGATTTGAATAAGATGACTAAATTTACTAAAAATGCTTGGATTTTTCACTTTTATTTTCTTTTTTATTTTATTTTTTCCTGGAAAGTGGAAAATCTTTTCACTATAATCTAGTGAAAAAGATTTGAATAAGATGACTAAATTTACTAAAAATACAGTACTGGTAAATATTACAAATATTTTATTTTTTTTTTTCTGGCTATATCTGACTAATATCGAGACAAGAGGAGTTTTTACTATCTGTGGCATAAATTGTGATAAATTTATTAATTAAGAAAACTGTATTTCTTTTCAAGATTTAGACTTTTTTTATTCCTATAACACATGTATGATAGGTGATCTCAGATTATATTTTCTAAAAATGCTGATGTTTATACATCTGAAGAAAATGTTACCTCAGAATTGGCCTCTTTACTGAGTCGCTTTGAGAGGGGTCCAGGCTATCAGGGTGCAAAATCAAAGCACATTTTCAGCATGGTAGGAAATAACCTGCATTGCAACCTGTTGCTGTCCAGAGCTTGAGAACTTTTACACCAGGGGAAAAAAAATCAAGCAGAAAGGGGGAAAAAAACCCCAATTATTCCATCCCTTCTGCTAGGGGCAGGAATTTGTAGTGTTCCTTTAGTCTCTGTTAACCTGGTTCTGTCAATGTCAATAACTCCATGACACCCTGGGAGGAGGGAAAGCCGTGGGATGCCGGGTCCTTGGGTGCTGAAATTTATCAAACAATATGTGTGAGGCAGCACCGTGTGCTCCCTGCCTTTGTGCCTGCGCTCCTCACAAGCACAGGGGGAAAGTAGGTTAGCCTCAGCTCTGCTGGTGGATGGAAGGGGTGAAAAGGAGCTTTTTCACATTCCTGCCTTTTTAGAGCCACGCTCCGGCACGTTACTGGAGGGTGATTTCTCTGCCGAGCAGATGGGAAGTCAGGTTTTCCCAGAAATACCTCGGCAAATCGTGGGGTTTATTGTTATATTAAGGTTGGAAAAGCCCTCTAAGGTCATAGATTCCAAGCATCCCCTTGGCACTGCCAACCCATGTCCCCAGGGGCCACATCCACACAGCTTTTAGATCCCTCCAGGGATGGGCACTCCACCAGTGCCCTGAGCAGGCTGCTCCGATGTCCAGGATTGCACCTCTGTTGATGTTCTCCACAAAGATTCTGTGCATCTCTGGGAACTATTCTTTTTGAAGAATTTATACAACCTGTGGTGACCCTCATTATTTTCCCTCTAGAGGATTTTATTAAGGAAAAAGTGGGAACATCCTTGTATTGTCTCACATAGATGGTCTAGACCCCCTGGAGCAGCTCAGCAGCTGCAGGTTGCTTGAAAATACTTTTGAGCTGCCTGCTAGAAGAAGTGGTTTGCAGTCTGTAAAGGCAACAGATTTAGGAAAAGAAATAGGATATGATATAGGAATTGACCCAGCTGTGAAGTATTATGTCAGTTCAGGGAGTTTCTGGAAGAAAAAATTAAAAGAGAGAGAAGTAATGTTTGGCTCTCTTTTCTTAGAAGGCTGAGTTTTATATTGAATGTTGTGTGTCTATTATGCCTTGAAAGAAGACTGAAAGGACAGCAGAATCCTAGGGAACAAAAGGAAATTTGTGGAGGAGATCAGATGCTCCAGAAAAGCTGAAGCTAAGAGGCAGAAACAGTGGGAACTGTCTGGAGTGGGGAAAGGCATGAGTGTAGAGACTAAAACCCGTTTGTTAAACTTGTGCAAGGATTCACTAAAGAGTTTAACATGAGGTGAGAGGACTGGAGGGGCTGCTGGGATGTGGCTGTATTATTTAGCTGCTGGATTTTGGATGAATGACTGTGGGCTTTGGAGTGCAAAGTGTGGAGCACATCCCAGTGAAGGGAATCCTCACAGAGTTATTCTCTACCTGCACAAACCTTGACTGGTGGTGAAGGCCCAAAGTGGCCAAGACACGTTTTAATGCAAGGCCTCCAGCTGTAAATCAATATTTGAGGTAAGTGGCTTCAACTGTTCACTATGGAAACTTCATTCTGAGAACAATTACAAGTTTAAAAGTGACAGTGAGATTTGGCAAGCAGTGTCCATGCTTAACCAGTCGCACCGTGGCTTCCGTGCTTAAGATGGAGGTTGCAGCTTGTTTGTTCCGAGAATTCAGTGTATTCATTCATCATGTTTATTCAAATTAGGGCTCCTGAGGAGTAATGACAACGTTATTGTGCAGAATTACCCGCTGTGGTTTAAAAAATGCACCTGCCAGTATGAAAATCTGGGAATCTGGGGATGGCAGGCTTGAAAAGAGTTCAGCAGCCCAGTGTTACCCTGTGAAAAGCAACAGAGCACAAGCTCCTGTGAGTACCTTGACAACAGCAACCTGTATTTGTAACTTTGCATTTCCTCTTTATCTCGGTAAACTTATGGCCATGTCACTAAACGTGAATTTTATTGTCAGCACTGGAAATGTGGGCTGTATCACAGCTACCTTAGGAAGCACCTTGCTCATTGCTGCACAATTAATTAATGTACTATTTTTTATTTTCTCAAGGAAAAACAAAGTTTCATTATTATCTTTGCTTTTGCAGTGAAGTATATTTCCTTGATGGCTTAGAACTGCATAAATCTCTTCCTTTCTGAATTTCTTTACATTTTATTAAGGCACTTTACCTCTTCTAAGGCACGATTATTATTGAGAAGCACATACACTGTCTGTAGGAACAGTTATTGGGTTTTTCTCTGTTCCTAGAGAGGTCCCATTGCCAGTTTCTCCTCCGCCTCCTCAGAATTAAAAAAAAATAGAAGTAACAATAACAGTCTTGCTGTTTTCTCCCTTCCAAGTAGGTAGAAGAAAATTACTTGATTAGATTATAGGGTTTGTATATGTGTTTAAAGAATTTATTGTGGGAAATCTATACTAGAGCCAAAATGATTAATGGTAATTAATGTTCTTACATTTAATAACAAAAGAATTAATAGAGAGCAGCCACTTACCATAAAGTGTTTCCTTGACATTTCTCACTAAAAATAAAATTTCTGAGCATGCCACGTAGATTTTTGGGAAAGAAGAAAGAGAAAGATTAAGCAAGGAAACATCTCACTGTAATTTAAACCATTATTTCTCTGACAGCTTTTTATCTCTTGTCTGGAAGAAATAAACATATTAAATTTTTTATTAAAATAGTTAGGCTTTGTGAGAGTACTTTTTTTCCCCAGTGCAATAATAAATATTTATTTGTGCCAGAAACAAAGAAGTTTCTCTGCGAGGCTTTTACTGATGCTTAGCCAAAGGTAGGATTCTCTTAACCTCGTAAATCCTCAGAATGAATTAAAAAAAAATAGAAGTAACAATAACAGTCTTGCTGTTTTCTCCCTTCCAAGTAGGTAGAAGAAAATTACTTGATTAGATTATAGGGTTTGTATATGTGTTTAAAGAATTTATTGTGGGAAATCTATACTAGAGCCAAAATGATTAATGGTAATTAATGTTCTTACATTTAATAACAAAAGAAGTAATAGAGAGCAGCCACTTACCATAAAGTGTTTCCTTGACATTTCTCACTAAAAATAAAATTTCTGAGCATGCCACGTAGATTTTTGGGAAAGAAGAAAGAGAAAGATTAGGCAAGGAAACATCTCACTGTAATTTAAACCATTATTTCTCTGACAGCTTTTTATCTCTTGTCTGGAAGAAATAAACATATTAAATTTTTTATTAAAATAGTTAGGCTTTGTGAGAGTACTTTTTTCCCCAGTGCAATAATAAATATTTATTTGTGCCAGAAACAAAGAAGTTTCTCTGCGAGGCTTTTACTGATGCTTAGCCAAAGGTAGGATTCTCTTAACCTCGTAAATACAGCTCTTGTGCACTTGCTTTCTCTTCTCCAGCAGAAATTTTTGATGTATAAGTAACATTCTTATAGAGACTGGGTCACCCACTGGTATTGATCACCTGCCTCACTGTCCTCCTTTGACTGCTGTTTGTGGAGGATGAATTGCCCCATATCAATTAAAGAACAGCTCCAAAACATTGAGTTAAACCACAGCCACAGTGAATTTCCAAATAAATAACAAAGGCTTTCCAGCAAAGATCTTCAGCCATACGGGCTGGACACTGGATGTGGCCAGAGAAGGAGTTTATCCTGACCCAGCGAGCTCTTGCAAAATCCTCCTTCTGTTGCCTGTGCTCTGCCTATCCCCTGTTGTGTTCCATTGGCATGGCTTTAAATATCACCTCCTACCCAGCAGCGTGGCTGGATGGAGTGGCAGGAGGCTGGTGTTAGGCACTCACATCAGAAAGGGGATTGCATCCATTTGGGAAAAAGCTCTTGGCCAAACTGTCCGGTACGGAGTGAAATTCCATCCTTTTGAAGGGAAAAAAAAAAAAGCAGGGCATGAAAAGAAAAATACTGTCAGATGTCCGTGTACTATTAGCACAGAATAATTTATACTGAATTCTGCTCTCACTGTTTTGGTAGATCTGGATGTGCTCTGCCTGTGATCTGGATGTGGCTGGGGTTTCTCTGTCTGTGCTTCTGGCAAATGTGGTCAGTGTTTAACCCAGACTGTATTTTTGTGCTTGCCATCTGCTTAATTCTGAATGTCAGATCCACAACTGGCCTGGTAGTTATTGCTATTCAGCTATTTTGAACCCAGCTCAGTGCAGCAGATAGGAGAGGATGTACTGGTTGTGTGAAAATGTCATTTGAGCTGAGCCTCCTCCCAAGAGTTAAACCCAAGTCTTCCTGTGAAAATAATAAGAAAGTATGATTCTCCCATTTTTTCTTTATTGCATTGTTTTCTCCAATTTTGTGCCTTCTTGGCTGTGTTGCAATTAGGAAAAAAAAAGGAATAAAGGAAATCTAGTAAAGGCTGAACTTGTAAGAGTTTTCCATCTGGTTGGAATACCTAGTCAATGGACATGCCACACTAATTCTTTACTAAGTAATTTTCAGAAAGATTCTATGTTTTCAGGTGTGGAAAAACTTCAATATGTGACTCAACTGCAAATGTTTAACTAAAGTGAGTTATTAAGTTCCCTACTTTAACCCTTCCAGCCTTTCTTATATGGTCAGGCTGCCCAAATTCTTGTTTGGAGCATCTAATAAAATAATTGGAAATGGTTTTGATGACTCACTGTAACTTAGAAATTTGGATGTAATGCACAAATGCTGGGAAAACTGCTTGCAGTCATTTCATATTAGGAAAATCACTTAACACAGTTATTTGTATTCTTCACAGGTCTGATTCAGTCTTACAATTTTGATGTCTCAAAGGTCAGCACCTTTACAAGGAGCACATTGACAAGTGGATGAGACAAGCAAGTGGGCTGGAGAAGACATCTGACTCCGATATCCTGCTGGACCTCGAGGACCTGTGTCTGGAGGTAGGAGAACTGCTGCAGGATGGGAGGGAGAGCTCAGAAGGATAAATTTATTTTCTTTTATTAGTGCTTGAAACCCAGGTCATGTTGGGTGCAATTTGCCCATCTCTTTGGGCAGCAGTACCCATAGAGGTCAGAGGTGGTTTGTGGCTGCAGAAATTACTCCAGATCAAAAAATGGTCATTTTATGTTGGAGGCTGAGGGAAAGATGTGAGAAGGAAGGCTTGTAAGGGCATGATCTGTCTCCTAGGCTACAGGGCATTCCAAGATATGGCCCCCACTGCAGGAGGCTGAGATCAAAAAGGGCTGTGGTGGGATTGGAAAGGGGTTTTTCCTTACTCTTGTTGGATGCTGTGCCCAGTCCCTCCTTTGAAAATGGTGTTGCATGTGCTCCAGTGCTCCAGCTGGCTGAAAGGTGGCTCTGCCTGCCAGGCCAGCAATGGGAGAGTGCAGGTGGCCACACTTGGAGGAGACTTTTTGTTCCCTCATCCCTATGAAATCCTTCTGCTCAAAAATAGTCAAGTAAAATACAGATACAGGTGAATAAATCTATTACACAGAGCTACCCAAAAGCACTTATCCAAACCCTCTCTGCCAGAGATTAAAATGTTAAGGTATGTCTGACTGTAACCCATTTATTGTTCATGAATTCGCAATCCTCTCGGACGTCCCCGGGTGCCAGGTTTTGCTTATGGATCTCTGAACCAGCCGAAGGAAATGTAAAATCAAATGTAGACAGACAGCTCCCTCTCGGATACATATCCACAGAGGCTGAGGAACACTTGTTATGCTAGCAAGGGTGTGGAATAAATTAAGCTGAGGAGATTTGCTCTGGACCCACCTATTTGAGACAGGAGGCTTTGTGCGCCGCGCCAGAGCCGGTCCTGCGGGAGCGGCCGTCACCGCGGAGCAGACAGGTGGATCTGGAGATGCTCGGGCTCGCAGCGTGGCACAGCACCAGCAGATCAATATTTAATGTGAAGGCTGTTGCAGCCCCTCACATGCATAATTTATCCCTGCTTTTGGGTACAGCTGGACCGGAGTCAAGCCGTGCTTCCAGGCTGCAGGGGGATTTAGAAGCGGGTCCAAGCGTTTCAGACGGTCCTCACCTTCAAAACGGGGGCAATTCCAAAGCCAGGAATTTCCAACCAGCTCTTTCCCTCCCCTCTCCTTTGCCCAACACACAAACAAACGCTTTGGGGAGGTCTTTGAAATTTGTGTCGAATTACATTGACTTTCCCTCATTGAGGGCACACAGCAATGTTTGTATAGAACAGAATTAGGGCCCCAGAAAGAATTAAGCATTTCAGAGTTTAATTAAGTGCGCTAACAACACATGAGCGAAGTCAGCCTCATAAAAGAGAACTTTATTGTACGAATTGACACAAAATAAAAGCCCTTTGGGATTAAATTTAGAAAAAAAATCTTAAAAGAACCCCACGTTATGGGGAGTAACCTGGCCACCCTGGCTCATTTCAGTGAGCAAATATCTCTGCTTGGGATTTTTTTACCCTGACAAATGATTAAATTCCAGAGGTAGGATAGCACGTGATGCCGGCGTAACAAGGTATGAGCAAGAGGGATTTGCTTTTGACTAGTTAAGAAATAAGCTTACTAATTCACAAATTTATTATAAGATTAGCCTTTAATACCTGATAATCACCTTCGTCAAGGAAAATTTCGTCTCTTCAAAAGGCAAATGAAATTTACAGATGGGTCCTGAGCCAAGCTCATGGGTGGTAGGCAACATTCAGGAGAGGTCCAGCCTTTCTCTCAGAGCAAGAGAAACAGAAACAAGACAGGCATGGCAAAATCTTAGATGCCGTGAGATTATTAATCTCTTTGCAGAAGACAGGTTTGATCTCTGTCAGGCTGTCCATTAATTTTGATGGAGGTACTTTTAAGATCTTATGTTTGCACTTGAGCGGGGCTGTTACAGTTAAATATGCAAGTAAAAATGTTTTCTCATAATGTATACAGACAAGTGTTCCCATTTCAAAGGTGATGTTGTCATATAGACATAAGAACATCAGTATTTGCTAGTCTTGATATTATCTTCTTTGCAATAGCCCATCTGGACCTGAGCTAAGAAATGCTCCCAATGTGTTAGGCTCATGCAAACATCTGGTGCAAAAAGAGGCCTTTCTGCGCAAGGACTTTTAGCTCCAACTAATGAAAAAGGCAACGTGTGGGAGAGAAAAAAAGGACAGAGAAGGAAAAAAAAAAAGATAACTTTTCACAGTCCCACAACCTTTTGCTAACAAATGGAAGTTTGTTTCCTGACTCCCAGCTGAGTCCCATTGCCAATAAAGGATGTTGTGCAACTGTTGAGGCCAGGTTTGTACCCAAGTCACTCATGCAATGATATGAACAGGTATGAGAGCAGCACAAGCCAGAAGTGGTTGTAAAGACAAATAACAATACAAATACTCACTGTGTTGCTGTCATTAGCTTTCAGATTCAAAAACTACAGGCTCAGGACAACACTTTATGCACAGATGCTGAATCTGGAATTAGATTCCCCTCTCTGGGTACCAGGTACCACATCAGCTCTTATACACTTCTGCAGAAATTAGGTGAAACTGGTACCTGAGAATCAGCACCTGTGGGAAGGAGGGGCAAAGTTAACATTGTACCCTGAGATGCAGAATTCCTGAGGTCTCATTGCCGCTGCAGAGTCAGTATTTGCAGCCTCCATCTTTTGGTATGAAGGATTTGAACATAGCCATCCTTTGCCACAGTGCCTCAGTTTCCCCCAGGTGCTGTGTCACATTAACCTCTTAGCTGAGCCCAGACCAGCAGAAATGTTCCTGCAGAGCCTTCTAGAAATGATTAGGTTGGAAAATCTCTTTGAGATGATTGAGCCCAACCATTCCCCAGCCCTGCCACCACAAGGCCACGTCCCCAAGTGCCACATCCACATGGCTGTTAAATCCCTTGGGAGGATAGGGACTCCACCACTGCCCTGGACAACCCTTTTGGTGAAGAATTTTTTCCTAATATCCAAGCTAAACCTATGACTGCAGTTTTTGCTGCAGCAGAGGCGCTCTTTTTATTCCCCTACCTGTCTCCAGCTGCCAATGTTTGCAGAAGTTACAGGAATTTAATTATCTTCAGGGCTTCTACCTCTCTATTAAATTGGATTGAAATAAGCCAATGAATTGGCAAGTGGTAAAGGGAGAAAAGGTCTGGCAGACAGGGCCCGTGTGAAAGCTTCGCTGCTTCAGGAGAGTTGCCCAAAAAGAACTGAACCCAGAAAAGGGTGGGATTCTGAAAAGTATAGCAGCATGTGAACTGTAACACAGATTGTCTGGTTAGGGAGTGAGTGAGTGAAGGAGAACAAATAAAGGAATTAAGTAGAGAGGAAAGCAAAGGTCAGAGGTCAGTCCCCTTCTTGGATGACATGGGGAAAGAGATTAGACATTTCCATGATTTTGAATATATTCTTCCCCAAATTAAAAAACAGTTTCAAAGTCCAAACATTAGACAAAAGCATGTTTATTCAATTTATTAAAGAGGTCTCAGGTTCCCATTCCTTCACTTCTTACGGGTTTCTACACACTGCAGCAGGACACAGAGAAAGTCTGGCCCAGAACTTTTGAGTATGGAGCACCCAGTGCTGAAGGTCCTTGTGGAGTGGGACCTGCCTGGAACAGACAAAAATCTCTGTAGAAATGCACAGGCTTCACTGCACCAGGGATGGCAGAGGAGCAAATGGCTTCTCTCATATTTAAAGTGGCAATTTCAAAGCTAAAGGTGTTCCTGAGCAGACACAGGCAAGAGGCCTTTGGAAATTGCTCAACAAAGTTATAGATCTTCCTGAACTTGAACCAGGCAAAAATACTAGGACCTGAATCAAAAGGAAATATTTTATAGCTTGAATCCCTTCACCTATCAATTTTTCTTTTCTGTTTGGAAATGCTTTTTTCCTCTTGTGGCTGAGATGAAAAGAATGAAAGTATGATAATGATGATGTGGAAGAATCATGTTTGGCTGGGCGGTAACTGAGCATTTTGGATGGCCTGGTATTGGCTTTCATGGGTTTGCACATCCCTGGGAGTGCCCAAGGCCAGGCTGGATGGGGCTTGGAGCAGCCTGGGACAGTGGGAGATGTCCCTGCCCTTGGAAGAGGATGGGACTGGATGGTCTTTAGTGTCCCCTCCAACCCAAACCATTCTGTGATTCTGTGCACAACACCTACAGTTCTGCATATAAGTACATGCTCCTTCTCACTTTTTGTGCTATTTTTTTTGTGTGTGTGTAAATATTTGCAGTGGAATGGATAAACTAAATGAGAATCCCGCTCCCCACAGGCACACAAGCATTGCTGGATCAAAGACTGGCAGCCAAGGTGAGAATTGATTTCTCAACACACTAATTTTAAAACTCAGTAAGTTTAACTCTTTTACTAGAGGTAGTTCAGTTTGAATTTCTGCTTTTCCCATGCTGGGTGCTTTCATCCCTCTTCCATGCACGAGGCTGGGATAAGCAGGATTTTGGGGAGGGCTGATGCCCTCACCTCCCACTCTTTGACTGAGAGCTGCAGCTCCACAACACTTTTCCTGCAGCCCACAGGTTGTAACAAGTGTTCAGTCACACCAGCCCTCTGTGAGATTGTACCTGCATTATTTATTAGCCCACAGATGTAACTCTGTCCCTTTTTTCAACCCAGCTTTAGTGACTGTGCATTCAGGGTCAATTCACTCTGCACGCTGTGGAAGGTGAGGAGAGGCAGGGATTTTCCATGCCTGTTCCTTGGCTGGCTCTCAGCACACTTCCCTTTCAGATTTGGGGGTTTACATGGATCCTTAGGCATTTGTGAGTTAAATTAAAGTATTCCTTGCAAAGAGGGAGATGAATTTGTGGAGAGCATCGAAGCAGGTGGGCTGATCTGAGCAGAGGGTATCCCCACACAACTGCTCATTCAAAATCAAGGTGCAGAATTTTAGAGTTTTGATATGCAAAAACAACTAAATAAGGAACACAGCACAAAAACCTGCAAGGCAAGCTTGCAAAACAGTCCATATGCTCTGACAATGGAGCTAATTTTCTTTTTAATAATTCCAACAGCAATTCCTAATAATTAGCTGATCTAATTTAGATTTGCATTTTGCCTTTTCAAAACTATCCTGTTACAAATAGTTGAGGAACCTTGCCTTTAAAGAATTATGATATTATCCTGACAGCCTGGAACTGCTGTTGGAGAAAAGATTTTGCCTGAAAGAGTTTCAGGAAGTTACAAAACTCCTTTACATGGCCTGTTGGATCTGTGTATGATTTCCAACATTACACAAAATAAATACCAGGAGACTGGTGTGGTTTATACAAGAGTTTATAGAGAAAAAAAAAAAAATCCACCCACCAGCTCCCTTGCTGAGGATTACAACCAGGTCTCAGCTGCCAAGTTCTCTGTTTAGGTAAAGCATGAGAAAATCTACCATTTTTTTAGAGTCACAAAAGGGGTGCTACAGGGGGGCAGTGAGAAGTTGACAGCTCTCACTGCTTAAAAGGCAGCTGTTCCTTCTCAGGTACTATTATTAATAAACCCTAAGGTAATGTTTGCTCTGAAATATGTCTAATTGAAATAATTTACCCTAACCCTTAGAGAATTATGAAACTGTTTTCATCATGTTCACACACAGCAAAATAATTATGAGATGCCATATGGAAAAGACATCATGTGGTATATGTATTTCTGAATGTATACTTTTTGAAATGGTTCCCACAGATAAATCATACAGCTAATTTACAAAGAGGAGGTGGATAGTAGTTCTTAAGTATGCAGTTTAAGTTTAAAATGGTTTCAGGCTGGGTAAATTTACAGTGGTGATGACATGCAGTAATTGCACTGATCACAGGATGTATATCACAGAAGATGTCGATAATGCCATTAAGTTACACTGCACAAAATGGAGAGAGAAAATTCTGCTGGTGACTTTCTGCTATTGCCATAAACCACCCCCCAAAGCCTCTGCAGGTCCTGTGTGGTCCTGAGCTTGTTTTGCAGCTGATATGTACCGGACCAAAGCACTGGAAATGGTGCTCCATCCTCTGTGAGTCTCTGAGTTGGTCATGGTTTTTACTTGGAAAGCTCCAAGCAAAGGGAAAGATCTCCTTAATATATAAATAAATATACTAAAATACAGAAAATAATTTTGAATGAAGTTCTCAAGAGAATATCTGCCAAAATTCTGCTCCTTTCTGTTGAAGGTTTTCCAAAAGGTTTTAGTCCTGACCTCTATTTACCTGCATTATCTTGTGTATGGATGATTTATCTCCATGACTTGATGTATGTAGGTTTGATTATGTACAGGCATTCACAGGTTTGGTAGCAGGAGAATTCTGCAGGGCACTTCTTGGTCTTTTGCCAGGAGTAATTGTGGTGGCTGATGAGACATCTGAGGTTCTCTTCCTGCTAGTTAAGAAGTTTTGAAGGTGCTTTTTGAATAAGGAACTCTTATTAACATTTCTAGAAATCTGGCTGGAAATCAGGCTGTCTTGTCAGACTTCTGGTAGTTCTTGGTTCCAGATGGATGGAAGTAAAATCAGAATATGTCATTGCACCCTCTCTGTTTCATGTCCCATTGGAAATCAGCAAGGGACAGCGATACAAAGCTATTTAATTCTGTCCACTCCACTCTCTTTATCTTTAAAGATCCTTCCCAAAAAAAGTGTAATTTTGAATTGGAGCGCTTCAGATTTGCCTGTGTCTGAATTAGTTCATTATTTCTATGGTGATTAGTGAAATATTTGAAAGATGTGGAGTGCACAAACTAATTCACCCTCAGCTCTATTTTGCAAGAGCTATAGGCACGCACGGCAGCTGCGATGTTTATCCCCCAGTAATGACATCATTACCCTGCATTACTGCTCTAGGTAGTGTGTTTGTCAACAGCCAGGAGCTGATGAGCACAAGGAAAATATTTACCCAACTCCTGTGCTGTGGCATTACCCCAGCAATGCCATTTCAGGAAGATCACACTGCATTCCCGAGATTCGTGCTGCAGAAACCAAAAAAGCTTTGACATTTCCGTGCGTGTAACACCAGTCTTCAAATAACCACCTTTTAGAGACAGTAATTACAGTAATTCTGCTTTCAAAGGACAAATAAAAAATATGAAAAAAAAAAGAAAGAAGGGGAAAAGCGATATTCCCCACAAATATCTAAAGGTGGGAGTTTTCCAATACCCTCCCTGCGTGTGGAGCGCTGGGCACATCCATATTTGATGTCTCCCTAATCTTCCCAGGAGTAACTACATGAGCCAATATTTACTCTCTCTGTCTGTACAGATACAGTGTCTGAATGCTGCTGCTGCTGCATTAATGTGCAAGTATTTAAACTGAGCTTTTCTGTCTCATCCCTAGGAGCTGCCTGCACGGGAGAGGTCTCGCCTCGTGCCTTCCCCCTCTCTGTTATCCCTGCTCTTGGATGAGAAATGTGAGGCTCCTTCTCCATTTCTAACGTTGCACAGATGAAAAGGCAAGTTCCCCTTTTAGCAACTTCCAGTCATTTGTTTTTATGCTCACCCAAGGTGTATCACGGTTGGTGTTATTGCAGTGCCCTAAACCAAAAGTCACTTTTTGTTTTTTTCCCCGGTGAGTTACAGTAGATTATTATTTCACTACAGTATCTGAAAGCATGAAATAGAGATTTATGATACTCTTGTGTTTTCCACTTCAATTCATGTAATGTGGGGAAGGTAAAGTGTCTCTAGCTGCACAGTATCCCTTTTTTTCTCTTTGGAGCAGTGTGTGCTGTGTGATTAGAGGATAGTGAGAAGGTCACTAACCAAACTTTATCTTCCACACAGTTTCCCACAGAATGTATTCCTCCTAGGGAACATTTTCTCAGCTCAGGTTATTTCCAGAAATGTTCTCAAACCATAAGAGCAGTCCTTGCAGTAAAACATTTCATTCCCACTTTTTATCCTTTATCTAGCAGCGCAGTGTTGACAGCATTTATGTTTCTTCTATTGACTGGGCCAAGAACAACACGATTAATGAGGTTGTCTCTTCATGAGTGCATTATATTTTTTTTCCTCTGACCTTTCAAACATGGGAATCTTCTGTTTGCAATATTTCTTAAGGAAGGAAAACCCCTTTTTACCAAAGCTGGTTTTGACGGTCCCCGCGCCTCTCGCTAACCTGTGGGCTGGAAGGAAACCGGGAAAAAGCAGAAGAGGGAATATCTTTATTTCCTCATCTTTTTGGAAGAGCTGTCTGGGCGGGATGTGGGATGCTTTAAGGGCTTTCTCAAGCCTTGAAATCCTGATGATAAATCTTGCATGGCTGCCTAAGGACTATCGTGTTACAGGAGCAGTTCAGGAGACGAGGGGACATTGCCCTGCTGGTTTAATTATTTATTTGTTATTTCCAAAGGGTTGCATGTGTTTAGACTGGACAAGGAGGGGAAGGAGGAGCCACTGGATTCACAGCCTTCCACAGAACACTCTTGTGCTTTATCTTGCCTATTCCTGATTATTTTTGACACTGGGTAGCTGGAACACAATCAAGATAGGATCATTGCTGAGTGCAGCAGGACAGGGAACGCGAGGAATTTTCCCAAGGATTGGGAGCACAAGTATCTTTAAACACAACAAATAGCTTTGCAAATATGACATCTTTTAGCCAAGCTCCCCAAAATACATCAATTAGATAAGCTAAACATAATTAAAGTTTTGCATAAGATCATTAAGGGCAGCTTATTCCCATTTTTCATCTGGGCAAATGGAGGGACAGAAAGCTGGAAAAACTCCTACTAGCCCTAAAGTTATCTATATGGGCTGGTCTCAAAGCTGTTAATTTCCCTTTTAAGTTGTTTATTTGCCTTTTTGGTGGGAAAAGGGGCACCACAAACTTGTGCATTCACATTTAGCATCTTAGGGGGCAGGAAACCTCTTTATGGAGGTAAAGGTGGTTTAGTGTCAGTCCTTTAATCTCTTCTTTCCAGCCCATGGTAATTGATGGAGAAATCTGCCTGTTGTTGTGGATGGGGAGAAGTAGAAAAGGTTCTATGGATGTGTACATAGAGGGTTGTGTATGTGCATAAAAAATAAAAAAATTATGAAAATACGTAAAATATATAAATATAGAGATGTATAAAACTCAAAATATAACCTAAAAATGACTCTAAATAGAAGTGGAAACATGAGTGCTTGCAAACACTTGCAGAATATGTTTCCCAAAGGTGTGTAGTGCTGCTGCAAATAAGAAAACCCTTTGCCAAGTAGGAAAAACAGCCCTTACCTGTTGACTAATGTGAAAATACATTGTCCAGGGAACTTGCTGAGCACTCCAGTGCTGGCTTTACTTCGTGTCCAGGGTGTAGAGGGCCAGGACTCTGGGCTGGGATCCAGGAGGGCCAGAGCTCAAGAACTGAGCTCAGGCTTTAAGCAAACTCGAGATCTCAGTGTGTGGATTCAGGTCACACTGGGACTGTGAGATAGAGCTGAACTAGACATGTGGACACAGCCAAATTCACCCATGGAAGGGAGCAGAAACAAATATTCCTGCTTGCTTTAATGATTTAAATAATCCCACATATTAGGGACGGTCTGCTTTTGCAGGGTTTAGACTGAAAAAAGTGATCAGAGAAGCTAAGAAATTTCTAAGCAACTCTTCAGAGTAATATTTCATGAGATCTTGAAATATTTCCTCTTGTGAATAATATTTATGTACTTTAAAAAAGTAATTCAGCTGTGTATTGTCCTCACAGGAGAGAGTTTCTAATATTTAAGCATTATTGTATTACATGTCTTAAATTTGGGGTTCCTGGGCTTTGAGCATTTGAGTTTGATGCTTGAACTCTTATGTGTTTCATTTAGGATTTCTGGTTTAGCTGCACTTAAATAACCGGAGAGAGCATTTCATGAATCCACATTTGCCAGCATTTAGGGAAGTTGAACATAACTGTGATTCTATGAAATTCTTGTACTCTACTTTTTTTCTTCCTTATAATAATAAATGCACAGGCCTAAATGTGCTGAGTGTCACTGTTGTTTAGCAAGAATAATGTGGCTAAAAGCTAAAGAACCTGCAGTTTGCTTTCTCCTCCCTTAAGCAGATGAGCTCCCTGTCATACACTACTAAAATATTCTCATAAAGCCCCAAATGAAAAGAATTTTTGGGTTGCAACCCTCAAGACTTTGAGATTTTTAAATCCTGACACTTCAGGATTAAAAAAAAAACCCCACCCACGTATCTATCAGGGAACGGTGAATACATATTTGTGTAGTTTGCCTTATTTGCATTTGTTGGTAATTAATTAAAAAACATGAGTTTAATTAAACTTGGAGTTAGGGGATTCATTAAAATAAAAACAAAAAGCATTTCAGTTAAAAATGTAAAATAACGTGTTTGCCTGAGTTTGCTGGTGCAGCTTAAGGATTTGCAGTAGGAGAACTTTAGGGACTATCACACTGCACACAGTCAGAGAAGAGTTACTGAACAAAGAGTCTTTGTCAGCAGATAAATTTCACCTTGTAGTTGCCCAAATTGGAATAACAATGTTTGCCCTCAGTTTCTTTCTGGGCTGAGTCTGTGGCTATGAAAAAATGACAGCCATAGAAGCCCAAAGGAAAGGGTTGCAGCATAACTGGAAGAGAGGTTATTAAAATAAAAGCTAGAAGGGAAAAAAAAATTAAAAGCCTAAAGAGAAGAGGTATAACTCATCAAAACCTCAAGACTAAATTACATCTACCTGTTCATACTAACATGAAAAGTTATTTCTCTTTTCAGTCTCATAGTCACAACTCACTGTCTTTAGATTTTTTTCCCTTTGAGAATCATGGAAGGGGCTTGATTTCTAAGAAAAGACATGTTAGAATGTTGAAAGCAAGAACAGAAAAAAAAAATCACCTCAATAGAGGATTAAATGTTTATTAAGTAGTTTTCTCTGCTGCCTTTGATTTTGCCCCTCTTGCAGGACCGGGCTCATCCCTCCAGCAGAAATGTATGAACAGCAGAAATCTTGAAGATTTTGTAGTCTGTGTCATGAAAATTGTCACCTGGAACAGAATTGAAACCTTTTGCCCTCTCACACTGAAGGGGTTTAGTGAAGATCTCCTGAAGCAGTCACCCAGGTGGCATTTTTGCCTACAAGGATCTGCACATGCTGATGGTTCCAGAGGCTTGGGACAGACAGATGTCAGTGTCACTGCCACCTCTGTTCTCCTGGGGTGAGGGAGCTGGTGAAAAATCACTGACTTTCATCAAACTGCCTCAAAAATCAAGAATTTCTACTTTATTCTTCCCCTGAAGTATTTAATTTGGGGAGGAAACAACTACAATAACGGAATAAAATACTCCCTAAAAAAAAATTCCAAGTTGCATTCATTAGACTAATTTTCCCGTTAAATTAATTTAAAACACCTCAGCAACGAATATGAAATGCCTACAAAAACAAAAACAAAAACAAATCTCAATTAATTTGCCTGGATGTGCATCATGACAGTGGCTTGGCACTGCCTGGCAGGATGTTGTAGGACAACTTTGGTGTGCAAAGGAGCAGGTTTAAAAGAGAAAAAAAAAAACAACCCACAACAGAGAAATATTTGGTGTCTCTTCGAGATAAGAAACCATCTGTGGGTGCCCATTTCCTGCAGGGCTGGGCAGGAGGATCCCAATTTAACAAAACACCTGCACCCACTGGGGAAGGTGGCCCTGGCAGGCAGCAGATGCTCCACAGCTGAAGCCTTTCAAAGGAGACACCTTTAGAGCTCCTGCCCTGATGGGATAACTGAATCATCCATAAATAGTCTCTAAAGGCAGCATTGTCTGCCTAAAAAAAAAAAAAAAAGAAAGAGAAAAAAAGAATGGAAAGCAAAACGAAGCAGGGGTTTTGTGTGTGGGTAAAGTAAATACGGTTGGAAATACATGACTTGTTAAAAGCTTTTTGAGGACCCCACACTCACGAAATCTTTTAGGTCATGTGTTTGCTTTCTGAAACATTTGGTAAGTAATAAGTGCCAAGGGACTATATGCACTCCATCTGGAATTAGCAGATTCCTCTTTGTTCAATTGTTCCTAAATTTGGAACCAGCCGACTTGTTTAAAAGTATTTTGATTTGCTTTTAAATAAATATGGGAGATAAACATAGCCCAGGACCAGGAAAGGTACGTTATTAGTCCTCTCCCTCTCTCCACACAACTCTTAAAGGGCCAATTCTGCTGTTTGCTGTTGATTTGTGGTAACAATTTGTTTGGAGTGGTCCATCATTTTTCTTCCATTTTTATAAATAGTTTCAAAGAAATCAGAGCTGGAAAAAGAACTATTAGATCACTGAATCCACTCTGCTGCCAGCACAGTCCTGTTCCTCACAGATTATTTTTTCCATTTCTTTCTCCGGGTGAAACTTGGAATTAAGTTTAGAGCCTGTAGGTCTAAGGAGAGGTACAAGAGTAAGTGGAGATTTCACTCTTTTCTCCTTTCCTAACAAGAAAAATACCTCATTTTCATCTCCACCATCCCCACACAAGGAAATGGCATGTCAAAAGATCAAGTAGATGCCTGCTCCTTGCAGGTGTTGCAGATTACTACTTCATCTGTAAAACTTTAATTTTTGCTTGGGGAAAGCAGAAAAGGAAGAGAAAAGCAGCACTTCTGTTATCTTCCCTTATGTCCTATAACATCTAAGAGTCTGAGACCAGAACACCTGCTTGTCCTGTAGGCGTATGAAAAGAAACTGCATTTCCTTTAGAGCCTTTAAAACTTTTTTAGACAGAAGCCTTTACAAAAATCTTTGAGAAAACAGTTTAAAGAATTGAAAAAGCAAACTGGAATAACCAAAATTCCACCGAATTCACGACAGAGAATTCAGCTGGAGGAAAAATTTCCCCCCGAAAATGTTTTCAATGAGAAGCTTGTAAAGAAGGGCTCAGGAAGGTTGTTGCATTTGGCTTGTGAATAATTATGGAGAGGTGCAGATCTGTAGGTTTGGGATCCCAGCCTAAGATGTTCAGCCTGTAAGTGTTGGTCTGCATCCATGGGTTGGAATGGAGCAGTGCCTCCTTACTCCAGCCGGGGATGGATGATCCCTCTCTCCACCGGCTCTGGAGGAGGCTTAGGGAGACTCTCCTTCCTAAGCCTTCCTGGCCTTCCTGAGCTGTGTCTTACCAAGCATTACAGAGCAGGATCAAGGTCTTTATCAGGTTCACAGCTGCTCAGAATTTCTTTTCATCCAAAGTTTATTCAGAGTATAAGCAAACATTTTATTTCTGCTTCAAGCTTTCCTGGGACTGCAAGCAGCGCGGCACAAGATGCGTATTTCCCTGTCTCTACAAGGCCTTTTTATTTGGTCTAGATACACATCTGTAAGTATTTTACCCTCTCATATATTCATATATACTGTAAGTCAAAGGAGCTTAAGTTTTCACTGCTTGCATTGCCTTGCAATCACTGTTTCATGGGGTGCTTCCGATGTGCGGCATCTCAGCAGCCTCAGGCCTTCTCCAAGTCACTGTTCTGACCTTCCCAGCAAGCAGGAACTGAAACTGTAGTGAAAGATTAGTGTGGGATACTCAAAACCTAACCATAATCTCTTCTACCTCCTTTCCTATTCCAGTCAGTCCTTGTTTTGAGGATCAAATCTGTATTTCCTGCGGGCTTGAGGAAATTCTGTCAACATGATGAGGTATCAGCGTCACTCAGCAGGACCTGTTGAGGAGCCAGTGTTTGGGCTTGGCCCATCACAGTACTGGTTTATCCTTTTCAAATCTAATTTTGTGAGTATGAGCTTAGGAGCTATGCCAAAACTTTGTGGAGACTCTGTTGTATGCACACACTTCAGGCTAGGACACTTCAGCACTGTTAGGGTAATGGTTGGACTTGATGAACTCAGAGGTTACTTCTAACTTTAATGATTTTGTGATTCCAGAACTCTAATTTTAAAGAGAATGAGCTCTCAGCTCTAAGGAATGTAGTGCCACAGGCTGCCCTGAGAAGCTGTGGCTGCCCCTGGATCCCTGGAAGTGTCCAAGGCCAGGTTGGACAGGACTTGGAGAACCCTGGGACAGTGGAAATTGTCCCTGCCCAAGGCAGGGGGTGAACTTGATGAACTTCAAAGTTCCAACCAACCCAAGTCATTCTGTGATTCCATGAAAATACAGCAACTCATTTCCTTCAGCACCTGCAATGTGAGTAAATACACCTGCTAAGAAAAACTGGTGGTAATTGTAATAATTTTCTGATAACGTGTCCTGCACAAGGATTTTCTAGGGCAAGAAAGGAAGAAATATTCATTCTTGCTCTATAGAACTGAATTAAAACCTTGTCATTGCCACCTGAGAGAAGACAGAACCCCAGTTGCTCTGTAAGTGAGAGACCAGTGGTTTCTTTTTGTTTCTGGTTATTATTTATAAATTCTGAGCAAGCAACTTTGTTATGAGACTCAGCTCATTTGCAGCTTGTGAATTTTTTTGACAATGCATATGTTCATGCTTCACATTTTGTCATCTCCTTTTAGGAGACTACACAAATTTCCATCATTTCACTCGGAAAAATTTCTGATAGTTGGGCAAAACTTAGAAAAAGACAAGGAAACTCAGAGAACAAACAGAAATATTGGATGGTAGGTGAGATGAATCTAAATTTTACAATGAAGGAAGAGGTGACCAAAGTTTCACTCTCACAAACTGTGGTTTCTTTTAAGGGGTTGAAGGCAAGTGGTTGTGGCAGGTCAGGTTATCACATTGTGCTATAGTTAGAACTCTGGGCTGGTTCCGTGCTCTTGTTTGTTGAAATGACTAAGTTGTCATTTTTAATTAGCTTTATGCTCCTCTCAAAGGCTAATTACTTTACTTTTTATCAAGAACACTTGATTGGTAATGACAAGGGTGCCATGGTTACGTATTTTTAGAGAATTCCCCAACCTGCACCATTATGTGATTTCCTGTTCCCCCTGGATTCTCTGTGCAGTAAAGCCTTCAATAAAAATAATGGTTAAGAAAAATAGAAGTTTACTGAAGATATTGGTGGAAAAAAGTATATTTTGATTTCTTTTCGGCAGGAAGGACACTGTTAATGTGTTTACTCAGTGTAAAAGCCATCATGCTTAGTTTAGCTCCCTGTCAGTGACACTCATGTTGCTCTATTACCTACACTGAAGTTACCTCAGAAAAACAGAATTTGAGACCTTCCTCTTTTCCCCCCCTCTCATTTGTCTATAGCTGTACTTCTGCCCTGGTCATCATGGAAATTTGGACCGACTGCACTGCACCCTTATTTCCAAGTGTGGATATTGCACAGCCAAACACTGAGTTTCAGAGAGGATTCACCACCTTTTTTACCAACACTGGGTTGGAGAGCCTTTGAGACAAACATGAGAGGTGTAGTCACAGGTGAAATCTCTCTTTTCCTTATCAACCTGTAGATTGCTCTGATCTGTTCTCATTTCAAACAACAGCAGCCCAAAAAGTGTTGTTTCTGTGAAGGCTCCCTTAATGGGGGGAGACAGTAATGGGAGACATAAATATGACATTTTTTAGAAATATAATTATACCCAGAGAATGGCTGCTTTTCTTCTCTTGATAAATACACATCAAATGTTTGGTAAACCAAATTAAAGTAGTGTCATTGCTTCTTACTGATGTCAGCACCAAGGAGCAAGGAGAGAGAAGCAGGTAAGGTAGGCTGGCAACCTCTCTGGGAATCAGGTATTTGGTTCCCTGCTTCCTCTGCTGCCAGAAAAAGAGACAGGACTGGATCCTAAAGGTATCAAATGCCTAAATCCTATGGAATTCAAAGTAAGTGAGTGGCTAAATGTTGTGGGGATGTGGGTTTAATCTCTGTATGCCTCATCTGTCCTATAAGTATAGTGATTCTTTCCTGTTCACAGTAAAGAAAAATGATACATGGGTATGGAAAACAAGGTGTCTATTGCTATCTTTGAATATATATATATATATATATAAGCAAGACGTATTTATTTACTTTTTTACTTTTACTATTTTACATTTTTTTCTGAGTGGTGATTATGTTTTAGTTTTCAATTTCAGAGAGGAGAGCTTGTTGATGAACACATTGCTGTATTCCCCAGCTGTAATCAGGATGCAGTTTCCTCTCCAGAGGCTCACCAACAGCAAGGATCAACAAGAAGGTAAGGTAAAGGTTCAACTTTTAGAAGTCAGACTAATAATATTCTCTCCTCAATGCAAAGCTGAGCCTATTTCACTTTCAGGCCAACTTTCAGCCTCTCTCATTTCTATGTGGTGCCTTGCTTCCAGTATAAATAAATGATCCCACATTCCGTCATGATAACATATGCTCATGCAGAGCTCAAAATTAGAAGGAATATGAAGTGTTCTATTAATTGCATGAATGTTGATTGTTAAAATCATGTGCTAATTGGTAATATCTGTGTGCAGTAGGTTCCTGCAATATGTGTTAGATTACATTAACTGTGCTCGTGACTCAGATATCAGCATTATGCCTTTCGTGGAAGGAGCTTTTTTAGACTTTGTGTAATTAGGTTCTATAGATTATCAGTGTAGAAAAATTAGTAAAAGGGCATGTGAAGTTAGAGGCATGAGGAACACAGAGCTTGAAAGATGCATCTGCTCCTCTTTCTCATGGTGTGCTTTTCCTCACATCCTCTCCAAAGTAATTCTCACCGTGTTTGTCTTGAGGTAATTCCCAGGAAATCCAGCACCTCACTGCCATGGTGATCACATCTGGAAGTTGCCATTTTTTTCAGCGGGTTTTCTCCCTTTTCAGTCTTTTCCTTTGCCTTCTCCAGGTTTTGATCCAAGAAGCATTCAGGTACACTGCAGATAAATGTGATTATCACTGTACTCACCTATCAGAGAGCACAGTTAGCAACACGACTCTCCTGTACCAGATGTGCTTCCTCTCCATTCCCAATCCCTGGGGGAAAACTCATATGGATCTGTTTTGTCCGCTGATGTTTTAATTTTATTGAGTGCCATGAGTATTTATTAAAATAGGCAAGGTAGAAGAAACTGGGGCTCGGAGCTAAATGTGGTGAGATGTGTGTGTTTTTGGGAAATGTGCTGGTTATTTCCACTCTGTGTGTGACACTCAGGAGGGCTGGGCTCCAAACTCACGCAGATCTGGGACTTTTCATCAGGAATACAGTGACAGGACAAGGAGCGCTGGGTTCAAAATGAAAGAGGAGGAATTTAGGTTGGATATATGGAAAAAACACTTCCCTGTGAGGGTGGGCAGGCCCTGGCACAGGTGTCCAGAGGAGCTGTGGCTGCCCCTGAATCTCTGGATGTGTCCAAGGCCAGGTTGGATGGAGCTTGGAGCAAACTGGTCCACTGGAAGGTGTCCTTGCCCAAGGCAGGGTGTGGAACTTGATGATTTTTGAGGTCCATTCCAACCCAGACCATGCAAGTTTCCATATTTTCAGAAAGGAAGATTGAAAATTTAAAAAAAAAAAAAAAACTTTTAAAATTTATTTAGAGAAACACCAGGCAGATTTTTCTGTTGTTACGAAAAAGAAAAAATTAAACACTTTAAACATTTCATGGGTTGCGTTGAGAAACATTCAGAATTGAATTCCTAACTAGCATAATTTTAATTTTAATTCATTTTACAGTGGACCAGCTTGGTTATGATGCAATGAATTAAAACAGGTTGTCTGAGAGGAAAAATGGATGCAGTTTTGGTAAAGAGAATTTATACAGAAGTGTTAGAAATCTTGAGTCTTATCAGGGCTGTTGCTCTAATATCTCTTGATTTACTGATCTTGAAACAGGCAAAACCTCATGGGTTCATGAGCTTAATGTTGAGGCACACTTCATCAGTTGTCCTGAGAAATGCAAAGATTTAAGAGGAAATCAGTTTTAGCCCCCATCCAAAATGTTGACACTGAATCAAACAGAGCATGAACTATATACACAGTTTTAATTAAAAGAAAAACTGACAAATTACCAACATTCTAGTGTTCAGAAGATGGTTATCTGTTACAGAAATATGTTTTCTAATGCACATGCTCTCATACATGAAATAGTTTCTAGATTTATTTTATTATAATTGTAAACTATGGCACGAACACTTAATCTTACCTACTTAAAAAATGTAAAATGTTTTCCAATTTCTTAGCAAGTCTCCCTCCTCCCCCTCCACCTCTGATTCCCAGAGTGATGCATGGAAAAGGATGAACAAATTTAGTAGACAAGATGACCGCTAGAAATATGTTGAAAAACTAAAAAATAAAAAGAAAAATTCACCAGAAGGAAGTTGCTTACTTATTTTTTAAGATAAAAAAAAGTTAATCTAAAATGACTACCAGCCTTCCAAAGATTAATTGTCAAATTAAGTAGAGAGACATTCAGTGGTCACTGGCTACCTGGGGGAATGAACTGGTAAATTGCTTAGCTCAGTGCACATTATTTACAAACAGATCAGCTCCTCTGCCTCTGTGGAAACTCTGCATATTCCAGGGAAGGTGAAGGAGGTCCCATGAGGACCCAGCCACTGGTGGGAGCATCTGGAGTAAATAGTGTGTGTTTCCAAGGAGGTGAAAGTAAACTGGGGAACAGGGCAAGTTGTTACTCCATGGGGAATAATAAAAATCACTTTTCTCTCATTTCCTTTGGACTGTTAAAAAATTAGCTAAATATTTGGAGAGCCGCTTTTCACATGGGCATGGACTGATAGGACAAATGGGAATGGTTTTAAACTGACAGAGGGCAGGGTTAGATTAGATGTTAGAAAGGAATTGTTGGGTGCAGAGGCCCTGGCACAGGGTGCCCAGAGCAGCTGTGGCTGCCCCTGGATCCCTGGAAGTGCCCAAGGCCAGGTTGGACAGGGCTTGGAG
Source organism: Geospiza fortis (assembly GCF_000277835.1). NCBI lineage: Eukaryota > Metazoa > Chordata > Aves > Passeriformes > Thraupidae > Geospiza > Geospiza fortis. Next base: position 1,600,480 of record NW_005054298.1, on the reverse strand, counting down.
CAGCCTGGTCTAGTGAAGGTGTCTCTGCCCATGGCAAAGGTGGGAACAGATGAGCTTTAAGGTCCCTTCCAACTCAAATCATTCTAAGATTTGAAGATCTTTTTATTTCTGAAAATCCAGTGCAGATGGGGCAGTGCCACTCATACAAAATGGCCACAAATTCTGTGCATCCATCCAGTAAGACAGAAGTGACTCTTTCATGACATCCCCAACCTCCGCAATAATATCAGCCCACGGAGGCAAGGGCAGAGGAGAAGTGCTGAGAACCCTCTGCCAGGCTGGATCCTGCCACTCTGAGCTCTGCTTTGTGCCCAGCCAGGAGAGCTCTGGAGCACCCACAACTGAGGGACAGCACTGATTTTAATGAAGACTCGGGGAATCCAGCACAATGCTGCTCCTTCCCCATTATTCTTCGTTCCATTGTTCAATCTAGCAGGGCTGGCAAGGGGATGTCACTGCATAGCTTCTTGTCCTCCAGAGCCACTCTGGAGCATGGCTGAGGTCCTCAGGGGGCTGTGGTGGCCCAGGCAGTCTGATATCTGTGGTGAGGAGGGCAGGCTGACTCTGAGAGCAGGAGCCAGGGGCTGCTGCTGCCAGTGGGCTCGTGGATGCTCCAAGGGTGCTGGTGCTGGGAGAGGAGTGATGTCTCACAGCTGGAACTTCTTCCCAGTGCTGCTCTCACCAGTTTGCAGAGCTCCATCCTCCACAGGTGTGCCGGCAACACTCTGGGCAGCCAGTGCAGCCTCCCCAGAGCCTGTAGGGCCAGAACTGGTCCCAGGGGTCACTCCTGGATTTTGGTGTTCTTGGGCTCAGTGTGCAGCCCACAACACGAGCATCAGGGTGGGCTGGAGGCTGCTCCTGCTTGACCATGCAGTGCATTTTTCTGGTCATTTTTAAAAGATTTTTTGTGATCTATCAGGCCACTGGAGGGGCAGAAATTATTTCTGTCCTCCCTTTAAGAGCTATGTATCCCTGCTGTTAATCTACTCCATAAAAAAACCTTAAATATATACTGTGAAAAATGTTATGCCTACTTAAGCAAGATAGTTGCCTGTAATAGTGCACCATAAAGCAATCTGAAATGTTTATTGTCTGTTCCTCAACTGCGGTTTTATTTCTTTTTAGCAGTTTTTGTATCTACCAGATTTTCTTCACTATGAAAGATTTAAAAGAAGTTTTTCCTTTTCCCTGCAAGCAGAGTCATTATTTGGCCAAGAGATCCTCCTGTCAGTGCAGATACAGAATTTTTTTTACAAAACTTCCAGTTTCCTAAACTTTTTCCAGTAAAAAAAAACATTGTTTAAATCAATAGCAAGCCTTGATATGATAGGCTTTAGAGGGCAGCCTGGCTTCCAAAGGAGCAGATAATGTTAAACAAGATGTCTTTTGTAAAGTCTTAAATAGGAAATCAGGAAAAGAAAAGAGAAAAAAAAAAAAAAAAAAGGAAGAAAAAAAAGCCAAGGTTAGGGGGTGGTAAAGATGTTGCTGCTGGATCTAACTCCAGAGACACAATGTGTATTTCATTGCCACGAATAAACTGTATCCAGGGAACGAGCAAATGAAAAAGTGAGGACAGGAGATATCTTATTTTTGTTGTTTGTTTCCAAAGAGTCCACCCCCACATAGGTCACTTGGAATTCATTTGTCTACATCCTGGACTGCACGTAGGGGAAAAAAAAAAATGCCTGGGATCTGAGAAAGAGGAATGCGATAGGGCATGGGAATCACAGCGTCACGGTGGTCACCAGAGCATAGCTTGGCTCCTCTTAAAACAAGCAAGCACCGTTGGACCTCTGTAAGAGCAGCAAAGCAGCCCTGCTATCAGGCTACCTATCAGAGCCTGAATGCTTGAGAAAAAGTGTGTGGGATTTCACCCGGAGCCTGGGGCGTTGCAGGGCTCTTGGAGCTGCTGCTTTCCTCTTGACATCCAGCACGACTCGGTGACCTCGGCAACAATCCAGTGTACTGTTACAGTTCATTTCAATAATTAAACAGTTCAGGGATGGCAGGGCTTTCTTGTTGTCGATAGAAAATCAGGGCTGCAGTTTGCTTTTTTTTTTTATTTTTTCCCTTCTCTTTCTCCCTTCCCCTTTCCCTCTGCTGAAATCCGAAGTGTTTGTTTTTAATTATATTAGCTAGAGACAATTAATTTCACAATCCGAACCAAAAAAATAACCCCACGTTTTGCGAGAAGGACTGGCAACTGGTAAATGCAATTATTATTGTAGCACATTTTCAAAGGAAGAGATCCCAGCTCCAACAAAGTCATATGTATAAAATTTCAGTCATAGAATATAGTCTCAAACAGCAGATTTACTCTGCAAGAGATGGGAGCTGCTCTCCCATCTGGAGCTATGTTCTGTTCATGCCACGTAGACCCATTTGATACCAGCTCTGAAAAAAACCACCAGCCAGCAAAGCAGAACCCTGTCCATCAGCTCCTCCAAGGAGCTGCCTGATGTGCTCCTTTAAGCTTGCCTGACGTAGAGATGATTAATACCAGCCCCTTTTTAAGCACAGCCTCTCAACAACAACCTAAAAATCCCCTCTCTCTGTGCAAACGGCAGCATTTACATTTCTGCTGCCGGAGCAAAAAAATGAAAATAATTCAACTTTATGCCTTGCAAAAAATTTCCTACAATTAAAAACCAATTTTTTTGAGGCGCTGGCTGTGCCCCTTTCATTGCCCATCTGGCTGCCTCCCAGCTGCTCCCTGGCTGGCTCCGTGCTCTGCCACCAGCGTGGCAGGAGCTGCCATCGCCAGCCCCTGTTCCCAGCGTTGGTCCTGCAGGATGGTGGGGCCACAGTCTGGCCTCACTTACACTGATTTACTTTTATGGGATTCAATCAAAATGCTACGGATTTATGCCGCCGAGGCAAGCAGCAAAATTTAACTCCTCGGGTCGGGAGTGCTGGTGGGGATTCAGGTCCTTAGGGAATGTTTTGTGCTGGCCCTGGTGACAGCCATGCCAGCCTCTGCTGTCACACTCCCATTCCTGATTTACATGCCTCACAGAGCTTTTACCTTTCCCCATTTCCTACCAGTGTCATTGACATAAGAATATTAAAGCAAAATATACTGAGGCGTCGCTCCTTTGGAAGCAATGTCTGACATCCTTATTCCCACTGAGCAGTGTTTCATTTCCCAAATAGCTGAATCCTTCCAGTGGGGTGGCTGCAGAGGGAAGACCAGATCCACAGAAAGGTTTTGACATAATCTATGTTTAGATTGTAGGCCTGGTGGATTATTTTAGCTTGAGTCAGGAGTTGGTCTTTGCAGCCAGCATGGAGAAAGTCAGGCATTGTGGATGGGGGAAGAACAGCTCTGGGAATATAACAAGGAAAATATTTTTGTTCAACAGTTGAAGCATCCCAAACGAGGAAGGGTCTCCTTTTCCTGGTGCTCTCCTCAGGAACTGCCCTGGCTCCAAGCAGCACATTCACTGTGTAAGTACCATCCCAGCCACAAACACCCAGCTCCATAGGGGCCCTATGGAGCCCTCGTTTTAAACCAGTAAAAGGGAAACCTTTTACCCCTCCCCTACTAAAGGGAACCTTAAATTTCATCTTGTCCCATCCTGCCTGCCATGGCTGGGACACCTTCCACAAAACCAGGTTGCTCCAAGCCCTGTCCAGCCTGGCCTTAACTTGTTGAGGTGTTGGTGGACAGCACCTCTTGTGGGATATGGGTGCTGGCAACCTTTATTTCCACCCCCTTTTTGAGGCTGTCAAAACATTTTACATTAAAATAATCAGCAAAAAGCAGTCTATGGGTTCCAAGGACCAAGTAGCAGCTGTCAGAGGATTGTTTTCTGCATTAAAGGTCTAAAGCAGGAGTTAAACACAGATCTGGCTTTAGGGCTGCAGGTGAGGCTCTCAGCTTGGCCTTTGCAGTTCACACCTCCAAGCGTGACAAACCTCTCACCTCTTAATTTTTGGACTTGATGATCTTAGAGGTCTTTTCCAACCTTAATGATTCAGTGACCCACCAATCCTCCAGGAACCAGGAGGTAAAAAATAATTCCCTGTGCACGTGAATCTGCAAAGCAGAGAGGCTAAAGGTGCAGCCACTTGTGGTGGGGCTGCTCTTGATTTCCAGGAGAGCTCCCCAGAACCTTGCAGAGCCACGCTGATCTATGCCAGCATCAGAGGGACCAGCCTTGCCCTTTGCCTGTGTTTCTAGTCCTTCTGCTTGCTCTTTTTTTTGGCGGGAGGAGAAAACCTTGCAAGGCTGAAATGAAATATTAAGCCTCATTCTTTCCAGGTAAGCGCATGCCAAATCTCGCAACGATGTTGGCAGGCTCCCAAAGTTGCAAAATAATGAAGAAAACATTGAGTTTGGGACTCTGTGCCCAATTTAGCAGCATTCCTTGTAAGTGCAATTAAAGCTGCCACTGATTTGACCTCAGGAAACACAGCAAATATACACTGGAGTGCTAAAAAATCACCTTGAAAGGGGATTGAAGTATGCCCACAATCTTGCTCTTAAAAAAGAATAAACAAATTAATGATTTAAAGGCCATTGGAGTTCTCATCTGCACATCCATGGTAGGTCAGGCCCAGCAGGAGCTGAGGTGCCTGGATTAAAAGCAGCTTTGAGCATCTCTTGGGGTAAGGCTGAGCTGACTTGGTCTGTGGATGTGTTATTTAACGCCTGTTGATGCAGATTCTGCCCACATCTGGACCACCTGGGAGGGCACCTTCCCACAAGGCAGATCCAAATCTTGAGTGCAGGATGGGACAAGAAAACAGTCCACAAAGGTATTTTAAGGACATTTGTGTCTTGCTGCCACCTGCCATTACCATTATTATAAATGCTGTTGTTGCAGGGAGAGGCCTCTCAATGTGAAATAATTTTTTGTCATCCTTTGGTCTCCACTATCCTATTTTTTGCAGAAGTTAATGGCAGATGCAACTTTCCTGGCTCCAGAGGTAGTGAAAATAAAGCATAACGCATTACAATATGCTATGAAATATGGAATTCCCAGAATTTAAGCCTATTCTAGCTATAATAGGCTGAAAACAAAGGTTTTGAGCTCTTATCCTCGAGGATATTGCACAGTAAGGTAAAAATGTCTCAGAGGAAAAGCCAAGATCCTTGGAGTCACTGTGGTGGCCTCACAGAGACCTGTAGAAGACTGATTTCAATGATTTATTGTTCAAATTCATTTCCACCTATAAGGAAAAGGAAGAAGCTTTGCTTTTTCCCCATTTAATTTTTTTTAAAACTTTTTTAGATAACACCAGAAACACATAAGCCCCTGGTGGTACCAGCAGCAATGTTGCTGCAGACTGTCCACACTTTTTTCCTGACACAGCTCTCTAACTCAGTTCAGAAGAATGACATGAGCTGCCTGAACATCTGTTAAAAACTGCCGCTGAGAAAAAAAAAGAAATATTCTCCCTGGGACACACCATGGAGCAGGAGAACTTGAACCTCCTGCCATTGGTTTCAGTGGCAGGGGCTCAGACCCACTGACCTCTGGTTGTCCCCTCAAAATAGACTGGGAAACCAGAATTTTATAGTTAGGTGGTTATTTCTTCTGGAGCCAGGAACTGCAATCCTAATGACATGATTACAGCACTGAAAAGTGATCTAAAGCAATAAAACAGAGGATATTTACCTTGAGGACAGTTGTGTTTTGTTATATATTTAAGAGAAATAACATGCTTGGCTAAGACACTTTTAACATGTGGGGTTTTTTTTTTTTTGATTGGGGATTTTTTTTCCTTAATATATAAAGGTTTCCAAGCAGAGTGACTCATGAGAGCAGCACTCCAATTCCTGTTTTGTGAGCTGACTCTGTAGATGGGAACAGAGCTGCTGGGAACACAGGACCTGCTGCAAAAATATTCCTACTTATTAACCAGCAACTTTAACTTTGTAGTACTTCAGATTTATTCATATTTTCAGGTTTTTTTTTCTATGTTTCCACTAGTGATAAATTTTTTTGACAGTGGGCAGGAATTTATTGTTGTTTGCTGATGGCTGGGTGAAGTGTTCAGCAGGGGGAAGGCTGAGACATGGAAATAACACTGGGCAAGGAGTTCTGACCTACAGGTGCCTCTGTTTGCTGCTGCACTCCATGTGATCACTTTTGAAAGCCTGGAAAGTTCTATCATGGGATAAGTGAGGTTTTCCTGACTCCATTCCTGCAGTGAGGAGGCACCACAACCTCAGTTCTCTGCTGATTGAAGACTTTCTCCTACTTTGCATTGCAAATATATGTATGACTAATTCAAACCCACTGGCTTTTTCCTACTTTTTTTCCTCTCCAGTTTTCCCTTTCACTGAAATAGTGTTTGCTTCTCCCAGGCCTTGAGACCAATAAGTTCACTCACAGTGAACAGGTTTCCTTGGAGCTTCAACTAAACTGAAGCTGTTCTGTTGGGTGGAATGAAACTTAAAACATTTATGATAAATCACAATTCATAAAGTTTTTCCTAATTTCCGTGTATTTCTGGTTTCTCCACTTCTGTCTAGACTTAGTAGATGTATTTGAATTCTGTATTTAACACCTGGCTAAATCCTACTAAAATCCTTCAAAAAGTTTCACCCCAGTTTATTTGACAAAATAAAAGCCAAGCACAACTAGAAATCATTAGAAAAACATAAAAAGCTCTGATTTATGCTGGATATCAGAGGAAATCATCTTATCCCCTCTGATATGCAATCTATGAATGCAGAAAATTTTGGCTGACTCATGAGAGTCCCAAAATGGCACTAGATGTTGACAGATATATTAAGAAGAGCTAAGCAATTTTTTTGTACCAACGCAGAGGCAGAGGAGATGTGTTCATTAATTGTTGGTGAAATTACTGAAAGTGCTGCAATAAAGTTTGGTAAACTTTTTACCTTCCCTAATCACGGGCTTACCTGGGTCACAAGCATTAGTCATGGATATTCATTGCAAACTGCAAGCTCATAAAAGACAGCATATGGCAGCCCCAAATTTCTTGCTATATAAAGTTAAATTCACAGTAATAACATCTGTGCAGAATTTAGAGCCCCACCAATTAAAGTGAGGTCAACGTGCCGAGGCAGAGATTGATGGCATTCTGCAAATCTTAAACGACAAGTTAAATAGGTATAAAATAAACAAACAACTTTATTTCTTATTAAAGAGCAGACAAGCGGGGTGAGAATGCTGAGTGCTCAGTAATGAGGGCCAAGAGGATCAGAGCAATGGTGTGGGCTGGAACTCAACAATGAGGGGTGCACATGGAACAGGCTTGATGCCTTTTTCTTGCTGGTATAACACAAATAACAAATAAAAACTGCAGGGTAGGACTCTGAAACCCCAACCTGTGAAACTCAGGCTAAAAAGTATTGAAGGAAGAAGGGGAAGACACATGAGGAGTGGCTGAGGTCACTTGGTCTGTTCAGCTGGAGGAGACTCATCCTGGTCTACAACTTCAGGAGGGGCAGGTAACAGCTCAGTTCTGGGTATAGGAGGAGCACCTCCATCATAACTTAGGTGCTGGATTGTTTGTTTTTTCTTAAATGGGTGATGTAACTAAAGTGGTTTGTGCCCTAATTTTTCAGTGAGTTTCAATTTTTCAATTTTTGCAGGAAGAAAGAGTTAAATTGCAAGTGGTGACTAAAATCGCTGTAATTGGGCTGACCCCACCGTGGAGCTCTTTCCTTTGTCTGTTGTGTTGCACTTGAAATTTAGGAAGTCCTTGTCAATAAAAACAAAAGTAATGGAGAAATCTTCCTGTTTCAAAGGCAGATTTTATCCAAATCTGCCATAAAACTTAAAGGTTTTAAACGGAGATGAATTGAAAAAGATGAAATTAAGCCTTGACCTGAAGCTTGGGTAGGTTCTGTCCTTTTAGTGCAGTGTGACCTTCAGGTCATTATCCAGAGAGATTCACCTCAGACTTTCCCAATTCACAGCCAGGATTTCTGCTCATGGTTTTCCACAATGCTGCGCATGAACGTCTGAAGCAACATTTCCAACTCTACAGCAGGGTAGGGGGAATGGGGAGGAAGGGGAATGTATGCTTTGCTCAGCTGTGAAGCCGGAGACAAGGAAACTTGTGCTTGTTTGGGTTTTTTTCCCATGCAGTGAGAAAAACATGCAAATGAGGTGTGAAGGAGAAATTATTCTGAAAGCAGACAGGAGCAGCATCGCTGGAAGAACAGGGCCACCAAGAAAATCCCAAATCCAGGGCACAACTGAGAGAAATCACAGAAAGCTGGGACTGACACCACCTCATTGATGGGCAAAGGTGATATTTCAAAGGGAATAACCAATGAAAAATAGACCTTTCTTTTTCTTTTTTTTTTTTCTTTTTTTTTTTTAATTCTATGGAGGTAATTTGGAACAGGATGGGTGAAGAAAGCTATTATGAAATTTCAAGAACCTGCTACATCACCATTTCTCAACAGCCAAATCCTGCTCTTGTGTGTGTCCAACCTAAATCATCTACTCTTGATTTAGTCACAGAGTTTTCTGTTTCCAAATCAGGAAAAAGGCTGAAATACCTTGTTGGAAGGAGAAATTGGGCAAGGGAAAAATGTTCTGCTGACCAAAAAACGAAACCATGTGTGAACAAAGGAAATGCTGTACTGGTTATCTTTAAATCGACGCATTTATCAGCACTATTTTTTTACCAAGGGTTTTCCTGGCAAGCTCTTTGTTATCATAAAGGAAACTCACGGCTGGCAACTCTTTGTGGTGGTCATTCACTAAAAATGAGAATTTAGTATCTTCTGGCACTGTATCAATCTCTACTAGAGCCTTATGTATAAACTAACTCTGAATATTGACTCAAAATTTGGAACGGTGAGTGCATTTCTGAGCTTAGAGATGAGCCTGATCTCTTTTTCCTCCTGTAAAGAATAATAATGTCTTACTTAGAAGGACCTGCAATGTTTCTGGCCTGCACTCAGTGTCTTGTACAGCTGAAACACTGGGTTTTGTTAAGCAAGGAGAGAGATTTTCTTAGCTTGGGAGTCATCCAGGGAAAAATAGGTATGGGATGGAGGTATGCAGGAAAGGCAATAGGTGATGATATTCTTTAGACTGCACTTCCCAGCCAAGGCTGTATCGTATTTCTTGGATACCAAGGAACTTGGAACTGGGCAGTTATCTGATGGATTTACAGCTTGGAAACGTTTTACCTCAGAAAACCCTGGTGTGCCAAGATCCAGGAGTTTAAAGGAAGTGTCTTTGTTTTCAGAAAGATTCTGCTGGAAGTGGGTGAGCTCAGCCTGTGGAGAGCTCAGCTGGTGCTCAGGTCCCCAGGGCATGGCCCCAAATGCTGCCAGGACTGGGACAGCCTCCTCTGTGAGAACATTCTGCCTACAGAGCTCCTCATTTTACCCATCCCTGCAGCAATTTTGGTGGCAGAATTGCCCCGGGTCCAAGCAGCAAGGTAGACCTGGAAGCCCTTGAGTAATCTGGGACACAACCAATGTCCCTTGTGCTGTCCCCATTGCTCTTGAAAGCTCAGGCCCCAAAAAGGGGCTTGCAGTGCTCAGCTCTTGCTCTGTTTTGTTTCTAAACGAGGATTTTCAGCCTTTGATGTTTTGGGAGAAGTCTCAAAAAATCATCAGTTTTGATTTGCAATTAAAAAAACCTCAAACCAAACCCATCCTAGAAAGTTTCAAATTGAAACAACCACAAAGAAAAAAAGGAATTTCAGCCAGCTACAGATGTAATTCACAGGACTTTGTATATTTATGTTCAATAAAGAGACCACAAACTTTGTAAAGGTAGAGGTGTTGCCTGTTTGTGTGCAGAAAACAGCAGTTTCACTGATTTCTTTCCATTGTGATGCAGTTTCCATGTGAGTTATTGGTGACACCTTGTTTCACTCCCAAAGAAAAAGGTGTTCCAGTGGATGGTGAAACCTGTGCTATGTTTGTTTGCTGGGTATTAATTTGTTAATTCTCATAAGGGTGTTGTTTTATAGGAGACAATATTTGCCAAGGTGCTATTGAACCAACAAATCCTAATGCTAAAGTTCTAAATCTGAAAATTTCATATGAAAATGTTCATTACTACTCAATTTTGGTTTTTTTTTTTTTTCAAAGGTGTCTGTATTGAGCCATATACCAGGAGCTGAGAGGAGCCTGGCCAGCACCACACACGATCAGAAATAGAAATCCTGAGCTCAGCCAGGAGTGATGGAAGAGTTTTGGCTGGATGGTGCACAAAAAGCTTTGTGCAGTCACAGGTTGGTGGTGGGAAAGTTTGCCAAAGCAAAAAAAAAAAAAATAACCCCCCTCAAAAGTGCTCTCATGGTTATGCTGGGGATTTGGTTGGTTTTTGTTGTTTCTCTTTTATTTCTGAAAAAAAAAAAGATTGAAGGCTTTCCAGGCTATTATTAATAACTATTATAACATAATAATTCTATATGCAATTTTATGCATAATTTAATATACAGTGTATTTTATACATGCACAATATTATTTTATACATGCATAACACCATTTCGTACATACATAGATGTAATCATGTCACAGTGCCCTGTTCAGGAGATGCATTCCTGGCTCCCAAGCTCCTCAAAATGAGTTCAACCTGTGTGGCCCTGAGCAGAATGGCAGACAGGCATATTTTTTATTGCCGATTCCAACTCTCATAAATTCTTAACTTGCTTAGAATTCGCCAGATTAAATGAAAAGTTACTGTAATTAGGGATTTATTAAAACATGAATCCTTGACCCAATAGAATATAATAACTCATTTGTTTGCAATAAGGCCTCTTTAATTGTTCCATCATTGGCCTGAGCAGCCCGTGCAGTGCAGAGTCACGTGTGTTCTCCAAATCCACTTGCAAAATGCTCTGTGAAATTTTTGATCCCCACACCGCTCCATAGGCAGAAGCCCCTAAAACAAAAATATGTCATTTTAATTAAAAATTCAAGTGCTGAAAGCCCTTACTATTCTGCACTACAAAGCAAAGTCTGTGAAAACGCTTTTTCTGTACAAAAGGTTCTATTTTAACTTTTTTGTGAAGAACCTTCCTTCTCTGTGTCTTCAAAACCAATAGTTATTGATTTACAATCTTATAAAACAAGACTGTAAAATCTTGTACCCTGGAACTATAAATAGATATTTTTAAAAGATATGAAAATTGCTCCCAAATCAGGTCTATATAAGGCACTAATCAGCAGAGAGCCATTTTACAGGGGAATATAAACTGCAGAAAATAATTCCCATTGAAAATGCAAAGAAATCTGAGAATACACACAAACAACACAGCCAGAATTAAGGAATTACCCATTCCTCCTCCCCATCTTTGAAATAAGCCTTCTCTTTTTTTTTAATTGGTTGGCTGTAGAAAGCATATTGCTATATTTGGGTCCTGTTTCCCTGTATAAGAATAGTCCTACAAGGAATTCCCAGTAAAACAGCGTTGCAGTTCTACAGTATATTAAAAAAAAATACCATTGGAAAGTGTTATCCAATGGGCAGATGTTAACTTAAAGTGCACATTGTTTGGAAAAGGAGTTAATTAACAAGTTATTAATTGGATAGAAAGTCTGAAACTGTTGTACTTCTAGCAAATACATAATTTTCTTCAAGTATTATTAAAGCGTTTTTGTTGTACCTATTAAAGATTCTTGTCTCTAAGTTAATTTCATTATGCTAATAAGCTATCATCGTTACAGAACCTAAGCTTTGATCCATGTTAATTGTCGTGATCTTCAAAGACAAAGTCACCACTTACTTTAAATGAATTTTACATCTTTTTAAAGAATCACACGGAAATTAGGGGAAGTAATTAATTTTTTATTATGTGTCTCAATATTTTTAAGGGAGGAAGTCAATGGTATTGGCTAGAATTCATTTTAACATTTAACTAGGGAAAACAGCATGAGGCAAAAAAACGTTCAGATGCAAAAGATTAAAGAAAATTTGAAACTGGGACCTAATTTGTCTTGATAAACTTTGGTGTTTAATATGCTTCTTTTGTTCTCAGTGTGAAACTGCGGGGTTTTGATTTGTAAAAACTTTTTGAAGAATTAATTCTTTCTAATTTTTATTCCTTTCTTTTCTTTCCTTGTACTCGGAGACAGTGGAGTTGACCTTCAAACCATAACACTTTTAAATATCTGTGAATATACAAGGTTAAATCTATTAGTGGTCTGAGATTAGCTGTTCTGCACTTGCAAAGTGTGTACCTTCTGCAGCAAATTTTATCTCCTGGTGAAAGATAACGAGCTTACATCCACCCTACAAGTTTTCAACAAATAATGGGATATGTGTTGTAAGTGATCTATTCCTCTTTCCTTTAAGTGTTGGTTATTTTAACCCTTTGATGTTACACAAAGCTCAGTTCTGAGCCTGTAAGGCATTTTTCTTGTTGAGATCAGGACCTAAATGTTTGCTTTGTCATCACTGCAGGGACTGAAAATTGGCAGTTCTCCTTTAGCTTTTTCAGACCCATTTTGCAAAAAAAGTGGAAATAAGAATATAAAGGAAATATGTGTAAGAAAAGAAAAGTAACAAAAGTGGGAAGGTTGTGCTGTGTTTTTCTGACAGGATTCACTATTTAAAGCCCTGCTCTCTGTCGTATTTGCACAGTACAAGCATCCCATTGCACTGGAAGTGAGAAATGGTGCCTTTTTAAAAGGCAGCAGACAAAAGTAATTTAAGGATGGTAGCAGCAAGTGAAAGAACAGCCAGATTTACCCTCTTCCTCCTCCCTGGTTAGCAGCACATCAGTGTTGAAAATGCAAGAAACCCTCAAGTTTGAGCTGAACCTCAGATTTCTGCGGCAGACAGGTGGTGAGCTCAGCACCAGGATTTTCCAACATTAATGCTGAACTCATTTAGACTAACACCAGGCTTGAGTGACCCTCATCTGGATTTAACCTCTGCCCTGTCAATCCACAGACATACTTTCAGATCTCAACATCGGTTTTGCATTTTTTTTTATTTTTTTTTAGCATAGCTGACTTTAATCATTAAGCAGCTTTCATAACTGGAGCATATACATGTGCTGCTCAGTGCTCTTTGGTTTGTAATCTCAGGTTCTGCCCAAATAATCCCCAGCATCTGAGTGAATTGAGCTGAAGTTCAAAATTCTTTGATTGAGAGTGCAGTGATGATTTGGCCCTGCTGCTTTTCTCGTTTTGTAGCAGGAGTTTTAGTGTGCTAAAAGGACAGATGTGTTGTTCATTATCATTATTATTAATAGTAGTAGTATTAAGGCTGGGCTCATTGGTCTTGCAGGTCTTTTCCAAACTAAATGATTCTGTGATTCTCTTATTTTAATATTTGGGCATTTGTTCCAGTAAAGAATTTTTTATTAAACAAGTTCTCTTTGTTTGTTTTATTTTTTTTTTATTTTGGTTTCTAGATGTCAGTTTTAATTAAGTTCGGTTATAAAATATTTTTAATTCTTCTGTTTTGATGCTCTTTTGAAACACCTCAGGTTATAGTGGGTAAAAGGCATGACAGGAAGGCATAACCCACCCTGCTGTACGGAGAAGTAAGAATTTCCTCACCAGTTTAATAAATAAATTAATAAGTAAAGGAAGGTAGTGGCTCCCAAGCTATCCTCTCCTCGCCTGAGCAACTGAAAGGTGCAATTCTGCCTATCACATCTTTTCTTAATAAACATAACAGCCCATAAATGTTTATGTAAATACACAGTTTAAAAGGACTCATCCCAGCAGCACTGTGCTTGTCAAGTGAGTCATTTTTTCACCTGGCAGGATGATGTTGTAAGGCTCAGTTGTCTTAACTAATCCTGGCTAAAAAGCAAAATTCTGTTTTGTAAGAAAATTCCTGGCCAGCTCTAATCTTAACCTCTTGCATGTCTGTAGCTTCTAAATCGATGTCACAGTTGTAATAGCTTTGAAAACCCATATGTTTGTAAACTAAATAAACCTTGATATTCAAAGGAGATGAAGACAAGAATTACATCTCTTGGCAGTGGTGCTCTGAGCTCCGTTTCAGCTCGTGTTGGCTCCTCATTTTTATGCCCGTGCACCACGCCAAATCTGCCTTATCTATGCAAACATATTAACACTGGCTGTTTGCTAAGGCTGTGATGCATCAGCCTCTTATCTGCAGTTCTGACCCTAATGTTACATAATCACTCGGGATCGGTATTTCTTGATAGTTCACTGGGACCGCCTTCGCTTTCTCAACTCCTCACTCTCCTACCCACTGACTAAATCAGCTCCTGGCTGCTCTGTGCCAGCTAAGGCACACAGGCTGCCAAATAGCTTCCTGCTCAAAGATCTCTGTGTGCTCTCCCTGCCACGGCCCATCACCCTGCAGCTCCAGTGTTTTTTTCCTCAGGTAATTCTCCCCATTGTGTTGAATTTACATGGTTTGGCTTTGGGGATGCAACCCCAGATCTTCCCGAAGTTGCCCCAAACCTCTACTCATCCTATTTTCTGTCATTAGACAGGCTTTAATATCTTCTTAAAACAAATGGGTGTTCTATTAAAGTGTGAAAAAAATCTGCACTAAACATAATAAAAATGCCACCCTAAATACCATATATGAATACTGATAAGTGTTCCTAATACTGCCTACTAAGACTATTAATGCCAAAAGAAGAAAATAAATATTTGTCATCAGTTCTATCTGGCCAAAAGTCTTCCTTTAGGAATAGAATAACATATTCCTTTGCAGTATATAATTGCTTTAATTATTTTTTGGCCAATCCACAAAAGCTTGGTTCCATCTCCCTCCCCACAGGGTCAGAAAAAATATGCAAATTCTGTTCATTCCAGCTCTCAAAATAATGATAATAATAATAATAATAATAATAATAATAATAATAATAATAATAATAATAATAATAAAAAAAAGCCTGAAAAGAATCTCCTTTAGCTATTTAGGAAAGGCTTAGAAAACTTTCCTAAGCATGGCTGTGTTGTATGCCAAGACCTTTCTTATTTGTGGAAGATGTCCCCAAGCTCTTTGCTATTGTTCTGAGGTCCTGCCCTTGCCCAGTCTGGCTTCTCAGCATTCCTACAACAGCTCTGTTCATCCCCCATCCCATCTCCAGTGTGGAGCCTGCAAACATGGGAGGGAAACTGAGTCAAGCCCTTTAAACCTTCCAGACTCAGTTAGGAAGCCAAAAGCACGAAATGTAGGAGTTTTTAGGGTTTCTCTCCTCTTAATGAGGAGTTTGCAAGATCCAAGAGCTTCTATCGCTTCTCACGGCTGTAAATGTCTGGTTAACAATCTCCAAGAAAACTCAGGAAAGCCAAAGGGTGGAGGGCTTTGGGAGGCTGGCTCTCCCAAGCTTTCTGTTTCCAACCCACCCTTTGTCTGATATCACTGGAAAGAGCCCCAGAACCCTGGACATGACAGGCAATGGGCCTGCGTGGCATTTAGGGTTGGTCTCTACTGCAGAATGTTCATACTGCAACTTCTCAATTCTTTCTCCTTTTTCCTCCCTGGCTATTAAAAATTCCACTTTTAATGCAAAGCAGAGCTGGAGTTCTGTGACCACCCTATGAGTGCAACAATCTGTAACTCAGTTATAAGAAATCATTCCCTTTAAACGAGATGCTGAGGACATGATCCAAAACAGGATTTTCAGTATTCCATGACCTGGATGACAGCTGGATTGACCTGCCTATATTATGCTCAAAAGTAAAACGGAAAATGATCCAATTTTCCAATGTGTTAGTGAGAACATATAAGTGAAAGGAAGTCAAAGAGCAGCCTCTGATGCTCAGTGGAGGTGGCCCTTATATTGGAAAGATTCGTGCATAATTCCAGCATCTGGAGCTTAGAACTTTTAATCTTGAAAACTTTGGTTGATGACTGCGTATTACTTCCTTTTTTATCTCTCAGAGAAGTTAATGGTGCTCTGAGAAAAGCCCTCTGATTTCCCTGTTTTCCAGAGCAGTTGATTATGAAAACGAAGCTTGACTCGAGACTTGCTGTGGGAATGGTATTCAAGCACTGGTTAAGTGCCAGAATGTGTTGGGAAGGAAGAGTTTCCAGAAAAATATCACCCTGATTAAAACCTGATTTGACTGAGTTTTCTCTATGCAAAGGGTTACCAGAATAGTAAGACAACATTGTTAGTCAGATTTTCCTTCCCTTTCTTGATCATTACCAGTGACGGTTTTATTGCTGCTTTTTGAATGATTATTGTAACAGCAGCTCATCCATGAGCTGCTTAGGTACTGCTTGCCTCACTCCTCACATGATATGTTAAATGTCTTGTTGATGCCTGTCCTTGTTTGGCAATTTTTCCACAATGCCCTTTTATTCTTTATAATATGTTTAATTGGATATATGAGGAAAAGATGGGAAGAAAGCCATAATACCAATGGGATTTTTGCTCCCTACATTATGTTCTTCATGAAGCCACCCTTGTGACTATTAACAGAAAGCAGCCCGTCAAAGGACGAAATTAAATCAGCAGACAGCAGAAGACAATAAAAAAATGCTATTTTGATAATTGAAGGGATTATACATTTTTATTTCTTTTTTAAGGCCGTTTGTGTAGTTCATACATTTGGTTCTCTTCAAAAGATAATAAATACTGTGGGCAGACCATATTTGATAGTGGTTGAGCAAGATCTTTAAAAATGGCCATGGCCATGCTACCACTCTGTAAATATTGACTGAACAAACACCCACCACAGGATTTCTGTGAAGCATGACTTCTTTTTTGTTCTCTCTTAGCCATGGATGTGGTTAGAACACCCTACTGTATTCTGAGAGTGCTGTCCTGCTCTTGGTAGGAGATCACAAGATGTTGGGGTTAACTGTCAGATGCTTTGCTCTTCTAAAGACCTTTGCCTTTTAACTAAATGCTTGCTTATCTTTCTAATTTAACATAGTCCCACATTCTTTTTGTAGTAATTTTGGACTATCTGATAACATATAATGGAAAACATGTTTATGTCTTCCACTAGTTCTTGTTGCATATTTCAAATGCTTAGAACAACAATTTTCAGAAGCTTTCATTAAGGTTAATTTAAAAACTACATTAAATACAAACAGATTTTCTCACAAACAAAATGCAATGTGTACTTAACAGACTTCTGTATGTTATATTTGATAAACTACCTCATATAAATGCAAATTCTGACTTTCTGCCAGAACAAGGTGGTACAGAAAATATTTCTATTAAACAAATAATGCTGGGAGAGCAAACTTCAAGTTACGGTATGTTACACTGAGAAAGAAGATTTTATTTTTTTCACTGAGGTCAGACATATATTTATTTTATTTGCTATGAGTACTTTGCTGCTTCTACACTAAAGATGATGTAGCACAGCTCTGTATAAAAGGCAGGTACATGTATGCATAGGATAAATATCCATTTTTAGCCCATTTATTTGTTAATGTTCTACACGGGTATTGCTGGTTCACTTTGCTTTGCAGAACAGTGGTATGGGACAATGTCATGCTCTGAGCTGAATGCTGAGACTGAACCAGAAGGGTTGGGAAGAGGAGAAGCAACCCTCACACCTGGAATTGTGAGGTATGATCTGAGCTTCCTTCGTGTGCGTTCTCCTGGGTGCCGCCTCATCGCGCTGCCGCTGGATAACGTTCACTTGGTAAAGGAGCGTGAAAAATAAAGCTGCCAGAGGCCACTAAAGAGCATATGATGGAAACAAACTGAGTCACCAGCAGTGGAGCTGACATTGTTGGTGGAAACTGGGACACCCGCGTGAGCCATTGTTCGCTGCACCTCGTCTGGTTTATGTAGCTGGCTGAGTTGAAAGCTGGATCGGCGCTAACCTTGGGCTTGGAGGGGGATTGGTGCCATGTGGTTTCAATTGTCCATGGATGCTTTCAGCTCCCACTGCCAGTAACGAGCTGTCCTCCAGGTCCTCCCACAGCCGTGGTGTCCCAGCTCACCCTGATGGGGCTGTGGTGAGCACTGCTTCCTGATGTGGTCCCTTTCAGCGGGAGCTGCTCTGCAGGCTGCCGCGAGAGAGGGTTTATTCACTCTTCCCTCTGTCGCAGTAGCAGCAGCTGCTGAGAAGTTTTCCCTGAATACATTTTGCTGTGCAAAAGGGCTTTTTTTTCCTTTTTGAGCTGGTTCCTTTGCTGACTTGGTCTGACGCTGCTCTTGGTGCAGTTGTGGGAGTATCTGAGGCTATGAGTTGCTCTTTTCATTTGGAGGTTGTGCAGAGTGAGGCTCATACTAGTTTCACCACCTATTTCCTGGAGCACACAGCTCTTGTCTGGGAGTGTTTTTTGTGGACATTGGGGTGATGAGACCCACAAAAATAGCAAGAGATCACTTCAACCACCACCAAATTACAGTCATGCCTGAGGCAAACTGCAACAGCTTTGTGACAGTGTCACCATGCTATCTTTGTGACAGAGATGGAGATAATGAGAATTAATTAATCAGTCTTTGATTAGAAAAAAGAGGAGGGGGAAATCCTTGTGCTGTGATTCCACTATAAAAATGCATGAAACTGGTGAGGTTTTTATTTGATGTTACTTCTTAAATGTAAGGCAGGCTTTTGTAATGCAGAGCTGAGGGTTTCATGGCTGCTGCCTTGGTTACCCATCACTGATGGACCGCAGGGGCAAGAGATCCTCACTTTATAGAAAAACACACGCTCAAAACTAACACCATGAGACTATGGAGATGTTTTTACTCTCTCTGTGCAAAAAATCTCTCTTATTCAAAGATCTTGCAAGTCCCAGGTACAAGCTTGTTGGCTGGAGTCAACACTGCCTTCTTTACAGTCCCGGGGGTGAAATTTTGTCTTGTACTCTTTAGACTGATGGCTAAACCTTAGAAATTGATCTCTTATGATAAAACATGAACTACATGGTGCCAGTGTCTGACTGGAATTACAATTATCTAAGTAGATTCATTTGTATCCCTTTCATAGCAGCTTTTCTCTGGGCACAAGATTTTTCTGTGGGGCATGGGAAGAACTAAATTAATCTTATAAAGAGGAAGGGGTTTACACTGAAATCGATAGTTACAGAATTAACTGGGTAAATGACTTTTTCTTAATTATTTCTCTTCTCAGAAGATGAAGTTTTGATGGGTACACAAATCCAATGGCTGCCAAAAAGCTGATATCACATGAAATATTTCATCTCAGCTGCGCTGAGCAAGTCTAGACTTTGGTATTAGTGAAAACGGAGAGTGTAAAAAACTTCAGTGTTGAAGCAGGGGAAAAATGCCCTATTCTGGTTATTAACTATGAGTAACTAATGAAGTTATGTTTTCAAAAAATGTTGTCACTTCAGAAAGAACTACATGGCTCTCCTGGGCAGCTTTAAGGATAAGCCATGTATGCAGTTTTAAGGTTGTATTTAGATAATTCACAAGAACAGGGTGTTTGTGTTATTTCAAAGAAGCAAAGCAGTGGATTGCACAGGCATAAGCAGTAGTGTGCCACTGTTGAAATTTTTGAAGCAGGCTCAGGGGCTGGTTTGATCTGCAAACCCCAGGGCCCAATTTCCAAGCCAAGTTCATTTCCCTTTGCGTACCTTCTGTGCCCACGGCTCTCAGATTCTCACTTTCAGCCAGGTGGAAACACTCTTATAATTTTTTCTCACCACCAAGCCTTTAGCTTAACTTCAGCTGCTCTTCAGCTGCATTTAGGGGATGCAACCCCAAAGATGCTGCAGGTTTCCCAGCCCAGCCGTAGCAGTTCTGTGTAATGACAGTGGTAAAACCTCCTCACATGCAGTTCCCAGAAATGAATTGTACCAAGAGCATCTATAAAAGCTGCAGCATCCCTGTAAAGAGCACATAATGTCATCATTTTTCAGTGGGTATCTTCTCTAAAGGCAAATAATCACTTTTCCCATTAATGGTTGGACTGAAGCTTCTCTCTTCATTCTGATTTCAGCAAAGGTTAGGGGCAGAACATTTAACATGCATATGGGGATGCTACAGGGTGACTCATGTGGCTTCCCACTGCAAATGGTGAAGGCAATATAGTACCCAGGAATTTTTTTCCATCTCTATCCTGGGGACTATTTTCATTTTTACTTTTCCCTTTCACTCATTACTCCGAGATGTAGGTTTGATGTTTGGAGGAAATTTTTTTGCTCAAAGGTTTGTGAGGCCCTGGCACAGGGTGCCCAGAGAAACTGTGGCTGGCACTGGATCCCTGGAAGTGTCCAAGGCCAGGCTGGATGGGGTTTGGAGCGACATGGGGTAGTGGAAAATGTCCCTGCCCTTGGAAAGGGGATGAAATGAGATGCTCTTTGATATCTCTTCCACCCCAAACCATTCACGGCTTCTTCTGTGATTCTATGAAATTTGGTTCATCCTCTAAAGGGGTTTTGTCTCTTACCAGCTTCTCAGGCTCCTCTCTGCTGGCCACAAACCATGGTAGCACCAGCTTCTGGCTTACATCAGGTTCAGTGAATAATTTATACCAAAACCAGTGTCAGCATTGGAGTGTCCTTCCTCAAAGTGCTATTAACCACCTTTATTCAGAGATACCACAGATTAATGCTGCTTTGATGAGGAAAGGAAATATTTCAGCAGCAAACCTTTCAACCACATGCTCTCAGCTTAATTTTGCCGAAGCCTATCTAACCTGTGGACCCACAGAGTTACAGAAACTTTAATTATAAATACACATATGTTAATGCCAGCTATCAGCCTGCTCCAGGACCATCATGTTTGATTTCATGTACTGTGTGCTAAACCACTGTAGGACAGATGTTCTGCTAAGGGGAATCCAGATGCAGCATCAACACCTGGCTTGTCCCTGGCTCGCATGGCGGGTTCTTGGATTAACATCTGAGACACCCATGACAAAGCTGTCCCTCATTCTGAATATGCCATATGCATCTGGGGACTCCCTCCTGGATTTCATTTACTTGTTCACATAGGAATGTCAAACCCTGGCATCTAAATCCCAGGTCAGTGCTAAAAATTTGAATTGTAAGCTGTCCCTTTATGCTGTCTGCTCACAAGTACGAGGTCATAACTGTTGCAAACTCTTTTCTTATTTGTTTCCAAGGAGCAATCAGAATCTGAGTCCTGAAAACTCCAGATTTTATTTGGGTGTTTCTCTCTAATTTGTCACTGGCCTCTAATTTGTCTAATTTGTCATTGGCCTCAATTAGCAGCAAGCTCCTGTGTGTCAGATGCAGCTTGTATCCATCTAGGAATTGTATGGGAGAACCTTCACAATCTTGAGGACCAAGGGCCAAGTTTAATTCTCTTTATGCTGCATGTTAGCAACTCACAAAGTAGGGACCACTGGGAAAATTTAAATGCATTTAGTTATTTCCAGGATCATTATTTCACTGTAAAGCTTTGCTTTTAATACATTCTGTCCTGTCCAGTAAATTCACTTTTGTACAAGTTCTGATCTCAAACTAAAGTTCTAATTTACTGATTTTTTTCTGTTAAAAAGTATGATTCTGCTTTTCATTGCCCTGTGCTCAAAAAATTACTTGTGTGTACTCCTTGCTACGATTTAGGGTATTTATGAATGGTTCTACATAAAAGGAATGAAAATAACTAATTATAATAATACCACTAAAAGCCATGGCTGGCTAGAAAGTGGAAATCCCTGCCCATTACATATTTTCTGGTTTTAGAAAAGAAATTAATCCAACTCTTGGATGAAAATTGAAAACCACAACATTTTTCATATGAAAGGATTTCCAAAAATATCATATTTTTAGAAATTCACAATTTAAGTTGCTGATAAAACTGAAATTGATTTGAAAAATTCAACCAGTTAAAAAGAAAGCTGTATTTTAGTGACACAGAGAGAAAACTCTTCAAGCCAAATACTGTTTTCCTTTTCACGGAGAGGACATTTTGTGTTAGAAAAGTAATTTTGACAGAAAAGTCCTGATATGGTCTACTAATTAGAGCATCTGGTGCACCCAGCTGGCCCAAGGTAAGAGCAGCTATGAGTGTGGAGCCACATTTGCCCAACCCGTTCTTTCAGCTCCTAGGGAGAAGAGCCATCAGAGACTCCAAGAAATAATTCCAAACGTCCTTGCCATGGGCCAGGCCTTGCTCTGGTCCAGTCTGCGGCAAAAAGAAGGACTGGGACATCCCTATGGATGAGGGAATGTTTTCCTGCTAGCATCCAGCAGAGAGACACCACATGGTTTGTCTTCAGGATTCAGCAAGAGGTGAGACCAAGAGCTGTTCAACACCAGAAACACAGAAACCAACCCTGACCCTGTCATGTCCTCAGCTCTCTGGAGAAGGTCAGCCAGTGGCAGTGAGACATAAATCCCTTCCCAACATCCTGGTTTTCTGCCTTGAGCCTCTAGAAACAAATGTAACAGAGAATTTTCTACTGAAAAGAAAATATATTATTTCATTTCATTTATTCTATTCTATTCTATTCTATTCTATTCTATTCTATTCTATTCTATTCTATTCTATTATTTCAATCATAGAATAGTAGAATGGTTTGGGTTCAAAGGGGCCTTAAAGATTATCTCATTACAAACCCTGCCACGGGATCATAGACACTTTCCACTACCCCAGGTTGCTCCAAGCCTTGTCCAACCTGGTCTTGGACACTTCCAGGGATGGCAGAGCCACAGTTTCTCTGGGCAGTCTGTGCCAGGGTCTTCCCACCCTCACAGGTAAGAATTCTTCCCTAATATGCACTCTAAACCTACTCTCTGTCAGTGTGAAACCATCCCCCTTGTTCTGTCACTCCAGCCCTTGTAAATTGTCTCCCCTATCTTTCTTGCAGGTCCCATCAGGTACTGGAAGGCCAAAATTAGATCACCCCAAAGCCTTCCATGTCTGGGGGGAATATTTTGAAGGGAAATTTTTGATTTTATCACTCTTGGTAAACTTTGTCACTTTGGCTTTTTTTTCCTTTTATTTTTGTAAATGTTAAAAATTTGTGGAGCCATACTTAAAAAAAAAAAAAGTTAACAGGATGGGATCAGCAGGGGTTCATTGAGCACTGGGTCACTCTTACAGCTCCTAATCCCATTTGTGGATTGGTCAAGCCCCATCTCCAGCAGCCTCTGAGGCTGCTGTTTTCTTCCATCCCTCATCCCCATGCTCTTGTGGGCCAGTTCACACTGCAGGTCCCTTTATCAGGCTTCTCCCAAAGCTCATTAGTTTCTAGATCATATCCATTCATATCTGGGTTAATTACAAATATTCTCCCCACTTCTTTTAACCCCACTGGTTTATCTATAGACAGAAACTGCATCTCCCCCTTTGATTTATCAGGCTGAGCTTGCCCAGCTCCTTTAATCTCCTCTGACAATACCTACAGGCTCTCCTCTGCTCACCTACAGGTCCCCCTTTGCAGATGTTCTCATCAGAATTAATCTGAACTGATACCAGGTTAACCTGACACATGCTACCTTCCAGAAACCCATATGGCAACACTGCTCATTTAGTATTTACTTCCACATCCATGGATTTTTTATTTCCTTCTTTCTGTTCTCATGCCTAGTCTTAAACACCATTTTTCCACCTGGTGGGCTTGAACTTGAGACAATCCTTTCTCTTTCCCAAAAGTACGTCTGTAAATCGTCATAGGAAATGCCCTGTAGTGCATTTCAATTTACTCCATTTTTCTAAATTTCACACAGTTTCTAGTCCAGTAACAAGTTTGTCATAATGAATTAATCTGTTATAGAGACAAACAAATACATATGAGAAAATGCACATCTACATACACAGAGAAATAAAATACGTATAAAAATATATGTTTACATGTAAGTATATCTATTTTTGAGAAGGGAAGGCTTATAGAAAGAGATATATATAACAAAATATCAAAAAGTATGAACGAATTTCAGTTGTCATCATATTTCTGGGTCAGATTTGGGACATAATGCTATCAGAGTGGAGGGAAGATTTGTGGATTCAACTTTACATGGTACCTAAATGGCAACAAGGTGCAAAACAGGAGATGGGATTAATGACCCTTGGAATGTGACCCTATCCACTGAAATGAAGACACTGTTCTGAGTCACACTTGTTTAGTCAAGACTTGCTGCAGTCCTGCAGTAATGAGTTTCACAAAGCCACTTTTTGCATAGTTAAGCAAATACACTGTTAATTTGAGAAAATAATAGTCAAAGCTCAATAAACATTGATAGGTACAGCGTGTTATTTAGTCACATAAACTCTTTTTAACAAACTACTTTGAGTCAACAGATAGAAATAATTCAAAATTAACTTGCTAGACTCAGACCCTAAGTGCATGCACAGTTTCCATGGAAGTCAGCATGTTGTAGGGCAGAATTTAGTCTGTGTATTTAATTCATCTTAATCACTATTATTAATTCATAACTACTGTTTCCAGAAATGTATTCAGTTAGTTTTACATTAGTCGAAATCAATTGTGTGTGATTTATTTTGATCATTCAAGATTACAGTTTTGATGCATTTGCTCTCATCCTCTATGTCAAGCCAGGGAAAGTGGGAATGCTTTGCTGAGGAAGAGTCACCTTCCATCAGCAATTTAGGGTTTATTTCCCTTTATTGGGAGTTCACATATTCTTTTGAACAATCCTGCTTCTGGTAGGTTTTTACATTGGGATGATGCAGTGGATAATGAAATGTCCTTGAGGTGTCCAGCTAGACCCATGGTGGTGGTTCCAGGCTGGTGGCCCCACGTGACACAGGTTCTCTGTTTGTAACTAGACTCAGAGATGGGAGAGTTGGCCAAAATCTGGCTCAGCACCATCAAACATGGTTCAAAATTGGCTGGATCTTACTCCATCCAGACCAGCAGCTTTCTGGAGACTGATTTCAAATAAAGGGTTTAGCTTCTTCTGGACCCCCACCAACTTCTCTGCTGCAAGGAACATGATATCCTTGTGCAGACTTGGGGTTTTGGGCAGGCCTGTGATGCTTCAGATATGGAAATTCACGTGGGACAAGTGTTTGCTGCCTCCTGCGATTCCAGAGTGAGCAGAGTGTGTCAAGTGCCTCTCTCAGAAGGGCCAATTTTGGACACATAAGGGTACAGAACAGTTAGAGCTGGAAGAGACCTTAAAAATAATCCAGCTCATGGCCAGGGAACTTTTCACTAGAATTTATCCAGCCTGCAGGAACAGTGACTATGACATATCTTACTTTTACAGGTGTCTTTGCTGGAGATTCTCATGGGAATAACTTAAAGAATCAGACCCTCGGTTTGCAAATGTAAGTAGTGCCTTCAGGTTGAAGGGGGGTTTTGTTTGGCTGTTTTTCTTTATCATTACACTGAGCCCCACTCAGGCTGTGTCTCCACTTTGGACTCCCTTGTGCTCATTGCCAGCTGGAAACACCACTAAGCAGTAACCCTGGATGTTGAAGTCCATTCAACTCCAACCCATGATTATACATCTTCTGAAGACTCTCATTACCTTCCCCGCATATCTTGGTCTTTTCTCCCAGTCTTCCCAGTCAAGGATTACCATTTTGCAAAACAAAAAAGCACTCCTATTTTTGTCTCTTTAATGGCATCTCCAGGCACAATTCTTTCTGGTGGAGGGAAGAATCCTGGTGCTTAAACCTGGGATCCACTTGAGAGGAACCTCCCTGGCTTTGCATGGCTCAGGGCTGTTGTAGAGTGAGTTGGGTGAAGCTGAATTCGTAAAGCTTTGGTGGAATTAAAACAGCATGCTCCGTACCAAGATGCCTTCACTTCCTGTGCCTTAATGTTAAGTCCTATAGTATTGTGGATCTTAAAGATGATTGAGTTATTTTTAAACCACTGGATGTCTTCCAGTCACTCTATTTCACACTGGATTAATTATGTAAGAATACTGACTTGTTCGTCACTAATGTTACAACTTTTAAAAACAACATGCTGTTTAAATTCAAGCTTGGCAACTCTTGCCTGAATCCCCTCAAATTTATGGCACCACACCCATAACATAATAAAATCTTTAGTGGTCCTTTGTCTTTTAGCTTGCCTTCTATTTTTTCTCAAGGGTGTTTTATGCTGGAAGATGCATACAAAAGTTGTCCAGATGTTATTTGTATCAGAGCAGAGATTTCAGTCCAGCTATCTGTGGTTGCAAATGTTTATTTTAATGGGTTATTGTGCAATCCTCGCTGTGCAGACCTCAACGGCCTTATATGTACGTTCTCAGCCATGCCAGCACATTGCTTTTGGAGATTTTTTATTTTAGTCCAACTGCAGTGGGACTGGTCTCTGGGGGGAGCAAAAAATGTAACACCTGTAGGAGCCCTGCAGGGCGGTGTTTTGGCCGAGCTGGGTGCAAAGCTGGTGGGCGTTGGGTGGGAGCAGGGCTGAGACAAAGAGCTCAGCCTGGCCACCACGGGATGGATGTGCTGGGAGTTTATTTTACCCTAGCTGTTGCAACAAACAGAAGGGTGGGTTTATCAAACATTTTTGGGAGCCTCGTAAAATGCTAAGCGATGTTTCCTTGATGCTGGAGCGAATTGTTTATCTCGTAACTAAAACCACGCCGCGTGTACGCCAATTAGGGCCGCGGATTTCAGCTCATTAAGATAAATTTAAGATGAGAGATCCATTGTGTTCTGTAAGGACTGGGAAGTGTGGCAGGATGGAAATATCTGCAGAGCTTGGAGCCGTCCGTGGAGCCTGTGAGCTGAGCTAGGCAGTGCACAGTGCTGAGGGCTCATCTTCAGGCTCTGCTTTACCTGTGTGGGTCCTGTTGAGACCCAGGTGGCAAAGATTTTAAAGCTGAATTTGCATGCTAAAAATGCCCAGCCTTGCATTTCCACGAAATGTGAGCAAGCAAGATGACGGCAATTAATGACAATGACACTCATTTGCACATGCAAAGAATCAAGACCATTTAACCTTTAAGGGAAAACAGCCATTATATTTTAATGTTGTTTTATGTATTAACAGTCACATATTATTTTGATGTGCTTAATTAATATAAATAAGCTTAAACCATTATACTGTCATTTAAACCCACATAATTTCCTTTTTGTAGGAATTTGTGTGTAATTTACACTGTTGCATTCAGCTCCCAATGTTCCAAGATCATGCTTCAAATAATTAGATTTCAAAAATACAATTGGAATTGTTCTTTGTCTTTTGATTTTTCTGCAGTAAACACATTTTGAACTTCTCAATAATAAGGACCAGGGGCTTGTTTTTAAAAGACAAAGTCGATGTTTTGAGGCATCATATTATTCCTGGAGCTTGGGCTTTGGTTAGATGGCCTGGTGAAATGGGTACCATCAGCAGCACAGACCTTGTTTGTAGTTCTGCCCACCCTCACTTGTTTTCAACACTGTTCAATTACACAGGGCTTTACCACTAGGAAATTAGCCCAAATAACTATCTTACCCTCAAATTGAAGGTATCATGTCACTAGTGAGTGGCATCAATCCTGCCACAGAGATGACTTAATTTGGAGCCACTGGAAGCAGATAATAGATGGCCCTTTATAAATATGGGGCTGGGAATGGCATTAAATATTTGTGTTTGTGAGATTGTAGAGTTGGGAGGATATGGGAAGTGGCCTTTCTGATGAGACCCCACTTTCCCTGTGCATGATGCATCTCCTGCAGTGCCTCTCCCTTGTGCCACTCTCCAGAACAAAAGGGGCAAATATTTAATCTTGGAGATCCTCCATGCCAGGGAGATCCTGGGCGTGATAAATGGCAAATCCTGCAGAGACTGGGGCAATTGACATCCATGAGAACCAGCTCTCCTTTGGCAGCAGGATGGGAGCTGCAGGTCCCAGTGTCCCTGTGGTCACTCCACCTGTGGGTCATGGTGATTGAAACCCTGCAGCAACGCCTGGGAAAAAAACAAATCCCCGTCTCAGGTCTTGGCAAGTGGCTTGGAAATCAATTGCTTTTCATTTATGTTCTGTAGAAAGTAAATGCATTTGTAAATTTGAAAGCAGCTGCTGACGCTCAGCAGTAAACCAAACCCATTTTGTTTTACAAAACCTTTGCTGTTTGGTCTTAACTGGTGGAGCTGCACATGGATCCAGCACTGCTCTTCGCATTGCAGGGAAGATTTTGTCTAG
The DNA here is from genome assembly GCF_000277835.1 of Geospiza fortis. NCBI lineage: Eukaryota > Metazoa > Chordata > Aves > Passeriformes > Thraupidae > Geospiza > Geospiza fortis. The sequence goes on along the minus strand of NW_005054298.1, from coordinate 1,572,608 downwards.
CTGCCTCTGTGACATATGGTAATGCTTAGTGTGTGCTGTATGGCCTGGAGCCATACCACTGCAGCCTGTATGCTGCTCAGATCTCCCAGGCTAAGGGAATCAGGATGAGACAGCGTTTGAATGCAAGGGACCTCCTAGAAAAAGTCAGAGTGCAGTGTTTTCTGCCGGTACGAGGACAGGATGTTCCTCCCTCAGGGCTGAGGCAATTCCCCACACGGGGCTAAGGTGACTGTACTCTCCCAGCCGTGGCTTTTTGGACTCAGATTATGAGAGACCACTAATGCACCATAAAAGATCTCACAGCTCTCAGCCATGGGAAAACAGCAAACAATCCCACTTCCCAAGGTAACCCAGAGGAAGTGGTGGCGTGCAGGAAAGCACTGCGAGACCTTTTCTCATCTTGTTCCTGAGGGGAGGACGTTCCCATCACCACCTTCCCTTTCAGGGTGCAGCTAAGCCTGCTGAACAATCGCTGCTTGTTTCTCACGCAGATTGCTCCCAGGCTCCCCGGGAAGCAGAGGGAATTCCAGAGGCAACCTCAGCACAGCCCAGTGGGCACAGAAACCCACCCGTGTCAGGGTGGGAAAGGAGGGAAGCAGCATGGCTCGCAGGGAGGCTTTGCAGCCTCTCCTTGGCGATGTTATTAATTCGTTCTGGGACGTTGGGAGACTCGTTTAACCTCTCTTTGTCTCAGATTCAAACCTCTACAAGCAGTTATTATAACATTTGGCTGCATTATGGCATTGTTGAAAGGCTTAATTAAATTAAGTGTTCTGAGATCTTTGAATGAAAGGTGCTATCCAAGTGAAAGCCTGTTGATGATGATGACTCCAAATTATGAGGCCAAGTCCTTCACAAGTTTTACTCAGTCCTTGGTTAGACAAAGTTATTTTTAAACACTGTATTTGATGTAGCATTAAAATTGTTTGGGGAGTGCCATGTGTATAGACATGACATCTGACCCACAGTGGGAGGCATTTGTCACTGGAGGGTTTTAATGGCAGCAACCAACCACACATCATCCACATGCAGGAAATCCTGCTGGTCACAAGCAGTTTTTAATTGTTTGTTTGGTTTGGTTTGGTTTTTGTAAATTTATTTGAAGACCTTTATTGGGAAGAATGGCCAGGACTCTCAGTTATTTCAGGAGAAATGCTGTCTCAGGTGGGAAATTAAAAGGAGTTGCTCGATCAAAGTTCGTAGGCGTCTCAGCCAAAAGATGCATTAGCAGATGTCTTCTTTCTTCCAACCTGTCAGTGCCTCCCTAGGAAGAAAACAAAGTTTGTTGGGGCTTTCACTAGGTGGTATCTTACCAACAGCAAGCAGGCAAAATTGCTAATATATTTTTAAAATTTTGATTCTTTTGCAACCTATGCAAAAGTTCCTCTGCTTTGGCAGGAGTAATCCTAAAACTCCTGTCTTTTCTTCCTACCAAACTTCTCCTTACCTGTTTCTTCAGTTCATCTTTGCCTCCACCAGAATCCCTGACACTCTTATCCTCACCACTTTGTCCTTTAGCATCTTTTCCTCTTAATTTGAAAGACATAGTTTTCCTGACTGCTTTTATTGGGAAGCTTTGTCCCCCAGTATTACCCTGTAACCACAAAAGTCTGCTGCCCCTCTCCTTCCTGCCATCCTGAGCAAATTATCAACCCTTCCTAGCCTTTCCCACCAGTTTGTCTCCTTTTCCAGTTTCTCTCTATTGTACAAACCCCACCTTAACAAATTCACCAGAACCACAAGAGTGAATCACAGAATTGTTATGGTTGAAATACACGTCTAAGATCATGGAGTTCAAGACTTTATGAGGATATTATAAATGGGCTAATTGTTTTGCTGGATACCACAGGCGCAGGACCACATCTAAAGTCTGGGCTTCTTAAAGGTCTGCTTTACAGCCTATTATATAATGTGTGATCCTTTCAATAGACAGGAAGGATGGTATTTTGGTTAAAGCCTTCAGGAGATCAGGATTCAGCTTCTAGCTCTGCACACTTCCTGTGTGGTTTTGGGAAAGACACTTTGTGCCATAATTCCCCATCTGCAAACTAAAGATGATATTACATCCTGTTTCTCACCTTCTCCCTGCAAGCTCTGTAAAGCTGCAGAGCCTGTAAGCACTGTAGAGCAAATAATGTCACTTTTTAATGCAACACTCTCCACAGCAGCATTTCAGTCTCAGCTGAAGACTAATGACTATTGTGGTGTTAATAATAAATAATAATTGTAATCATACATAAGACTTTCAGCTTACTTGCACTTAAGGTTGATTCTTCCAGACTTTCTGCAAGTTTACCTTGGAACCAATCTGAGCAAAGAATAAGCATATCAAACTGTGCTAAATAAGGTGGATTTCTTTTCCCATATACTTTCTCTGTATTTGCTGAAGGACAATGAACAGTAGACTTAAGATCATCAAACTCATTTCACCTTTGTAATATTTAAACTAATTAGTCCCAGAGATGAAAAACGCATTGCTCAGATTCCAGATAATCTTAAACAAAACACTTCATGCTGATTTTATTCTGCTTCTATCTGTGCAAAGATTAAACAAAACCCACAGTTGGTTTCATCTGCTAGGCTCTAAAAAAAAATCATGTCACAGAAAGAGAAAGGGGGGAAAATAAACCCAAGACAAGGTTTGCAGTGCTCTGAGCTTGCTCATCCTTAGTTTATCTTCTGCAAATGAGCATGTATAAAACAGTCCACCTACTGTTCTAGTTGCTACGATATAATGCAGTTCCACTGAATGATCCTGTTAACCTAACCTTCAATTTGCTGGGATTTGAACTCTGAATTACAGCTTACTAACATAGTTTAACAGCTGGTACAAGGGCTTCTTTTGAATTTTTAATCACATGAATTAAAGATTGCTGGAGATGCTTTTCAGACCTCCACTAGCACTGATCCAATGTACAGAAAGACAAGTATAGGTAGCCCCATGGGGATTAAGAGCACAAAGGTACCATGGCTTGTGAAGCTATGCTGCACTCTTTGCTTGCCAAATTAGGAATACTGGTGCAAATTATTCATGTGAAGATAAATTCACATTATGGCTCCAAATGGATTTAAAACCCCCTTTTTAGCTCACATTTTTATACACAGTGTGCATCGCCTGAGCACAGGTTTTGAAGATAAAGCTTAGTTTAGCAAAATGTTTCTTCTGTTCCCTGTGTAAAGGGAACACAGACACTCACAAAGCAAGAGAGAGAGAGAAATACATATAGAGTGATTGCAGCTGATATCTGGAATGCAATGAAAACAAACATGACCGTCTGTGGATGTTTCAGGGTGGATGTAATCATTTGTTGCCGTTGTACAGCGTGTGGAATGCGCATGTTTAGATTCTGCACTCTTTGTGTCTCCCGTTATTTACTGCAAGAAGGTCTTTCTTATTGAGGATATTTCTCAGGGAAAGGAAAAAAAAAAGGGATAAAAAAAAAAGACAAAAAATGTAGTTCAACTGGAAGCTTCTCTACCCTGACACGCCAGCTGATGAGTGCTGTGAGAACTTGGGAAAACAGACCCTGCCTCCGAAGTTCACTACCCCTGCAAGCCTAAAGATCAGCACAATAAAGTGGATGGAGTTGTTTAAACAGAGTAAGTAGGGGGAGGAAAAAAAACCTTTAAAAAAATCAACTAAAAAAAAAAATTAGGGCAGCAGGAACAAGAAAGCATGTTGCTTCTTAATTATGCTGTGTTCTCTCTCTAATGGATTGGCCTCCCCACACGCTCTAAGTAAAGCAACTGGCATGTGGCATCCTCTGCAGAGAGAGGAGCAGTGGCAAGTGTACAGCTGTTCGTGCTGACACACAGGTGTTGGATTTTTGGATCTGTTAGCTAGACAGATTTTTAAGGGTGTACGGGGGAATCGTCTGCAGTTGTTGCACAGAGAGTGAGTTGTCCAAGAATACCGGAGTTAATTATTATGTAAATCCCGCTCCACAGCCAAGGCTTGGGGCTGGAGCCGGAGCTGTGTTCCCCCCACGCTCTGCCAGCTCTGCGTCACTGATTTTCTTGCTGTGCCCTCTTCATGAAGTGCTGTGGTGGGTTGGCAGCAAGGTCAGGTGGGCATGAGCAGCCAGGGTGATCCCTGCCCCTCTCAGCTGGCATGGGATCTCTGGGAAGATGGAGGCGGCCCTGCCAAATCACTGAAGAGGTGATGCTGAAGCTTCAGGGATGGTTTTTCCAGTCCTCAGGGAATGCCTGAAGAGCAGCAGGTGGGGAGAGAGTTCAGGCAGACCTTTAGCATTTAATTGTCCTTTTATCAACAGGACTTGCTCTGGCGCTGAGGGCTCATGCTGCACTAACAGTCCTGAGCTCCACAGTGGCTTTGGGCGGTGTGCAGCTGGGGAAGAATGAATCTGAGTGGAAACAAGGAATATCCTCTCCTACCAAACTCCCCCTATGGATAGGCAGTGATTTCTTCTTTCTCCTTCTCTTTCACCCAAGGGTGCCTTGGTTTCCTCAAGTAATATGTTATTTGATTTCCTGAAATAATTGATGTTATTTCGATACAGAGCAGGGTGCCATGTTTTCTGTAAACTACTAATATATTTCAAACTTTATATTTTTAATGAGCTGTCAAACGAAGCAGAGGTATCAAGAGTGACTGGAGGGATGTGACTGAACGAGGCCAGGTTGGAAAGGGCTTTGAGCAACCTGGTCTAGTGGAAGATATCTCTGCCCATGGGGAGGGGCTTGGAAAGAGTTGGTCTTTAAGTTCACTTCCAACCCAAACCATTCTATGATCTCAAGATAAAAGATTTTGATCAGCTGCAGTTTATGAGACAATTTCTCCTCCCTGTTGTTTCAGGGCTCCTGGGGTAGATCAGAGGGTTGCTGATGGGTTTGCTCTCCACTTGCACCCAACATCTCAAAGGGATAAATGATGCAACTTCTTGTTTGGCCAATTTTAGGCACAATTTCATCCTGACAGAAATTAAATTTTGTTTTGTATGCTCTTGGACTCTTGGGTCGGCAGCCCTGCCAGGTGTGTGTGATTCTCTGCCTTCTGCTGCCGTGCTGGGCTCTGACCTGTCCAGGCTGCGTCACTCTGGTGGTGCCTGAGAATCTCTCCCAGGGGCAGCCCCAGGGGAGCAGCAGGAGCAGCACGGGCAGCGTTAACGCTCTGCTGTAATTCAGATTTGAGTGATGAAACCCAAGAATGCAGAGCAGCTGGGAGCGGGTCTCAGAGTGCTGATAGTGGGCAAGCTGGGGAGTATCACATTTCTACCCGGGGAATAGGCTTTTTCTTATTTTTTTTTCCTTTCCCTTAGGGTTAAATCTTTTGTTTTGTTTGTGTATTCTGCTCTTAGTTTTGCTCTTTTCCCCGAAGTTCACAATGGGAAATAAATCAAACTCATCTCTTTTTCTTGCAGTTTCCCAGGGAGGAGGAGAGGAGCAACACCTCATCCCACTCTCCCATGACTCCCAGCCTCTCTCCCGATCTCTCTCTCGCTCCTGGCCTGGCCTCTCCACGCAGCTCCAGAGCTCTGGATATTACCATCTGTTATGAGTAGAAAAAGCTGCCAATTTTTTTTAAAAGGTTGCCGAGTGAACAGGTTGGGCCAGTTGCTGCCATGGTGGAGTTCTAACTGTTTGTTATCGCAATCGCCAGTCGTTTTTGTTAACTACCTGTCGGTGACGGTTAAGAATTCCTCCTTTTGTCAGTACCACCCTGCCTGCTGCCAGGTGGAGGACCCTTCTCAGACAGTGAAAGGAGGGGACATCGCAGGGCATGCAAATGACCTCGGAGCCAGCATGCCACAGGAAAGCCACCCCACCAAACTTACCAAAAGACCCCAAAAGCAACGAGCCAACACAGAACTAAGAGATCAAAGCCAACACAGAATTAAGAGATCAAAGTGATGTCTGGACGTGAGGACCAAAGCCCAGACCCTTTTTTGCCCCTCGCCCTAGCCACGGAGGACCTTGGCTAGAGGCAGGACCCTGGGAGTCAAAACTAGAAAGTAGAACAATGGGATTGCCTGATGCTGTCGTGAGGATGGAAGCCTCAGCTTTGCCCACAGACCAGTGGACAAAGCTGCACTCTTCCTCCTTCTCCAAGTCACTCCTGGGAGCAGTGGCGGCGTGACCTGTCAGTTCTCCCCACCTGAGCTGATCACTTTTAATAAAGGCACTAAAAAGGAGAAAGGTCTCCTTGCCGTGTTTATTTCACCATCCATCACAGCAGCTCCGCTTCCAGCGCTTGCTAAACGCCTGAATTTCCCGCTGGCTCCATGAACGGCTTCCAGCTTGTGGTACATTGCACAGGCGCCGGGTGAATGGGGCTGAGCAATGTTCCTGCTTGGCTGCGAGCGCCGCGTTCACCTGAGCTGGCTGGCAGGATGAATGGTTCACCACAGCTCTGCTGCTAACCCCTTTTGTGAGCTAGCAGTGAGCCATGTACCTTATTACAAAGGCCGACAGCTCCCTGGAAACTCAAATCCACTCTTTTCCCCCTTCCCGACCATAGGGAGCTATAAAAGAAAAGGACTTGGTTGGTAGGCATGTAATATAACAAAAAGCCCTCTGTTGTGGCAAGATCCAGACTCCCCAGTAACAATGGGGATTATGCTCTCGCATCGAAAATGCAGTTGCTAGTTTTAACTGCAGTACCTTATTACAGATTCCTACAGAGCACATTTATGTCAGAGGCTTGGATGTTTAACTTAAGTCAAGCCTGGTAGCAAAGACAGCTCAGCAACCTCTGGTTTGGGTCGGTTTGTTCTCTTTTTTTTTTTAAGACAGAGGGGAAAGATGCAGCTCGATTTGCTGCTGTGGTGCTACCTTTCCTCAAACCACTTCTCAGGGAGCTTTAAATAGCCTGACACTGGCACCGGGCAGGAGCTGGCAGAAGAATGGATTTTTTCATCTGATGGCTCGCCAGGGTTGTTTTCAAGGAGGAGAAGTAGAAGAAGAAGGGGAAAGAAAAAACCCCAAAAACCCCTTTTGCATGCCAGTCATTCATTGCCTGCCAGTTCCCATGGTTCTCCTACGGTTGGTAGCCACAGAACTATTCAAAGTACAGTAAACACGGAGGAAAGTGAAAAGAAACTCATGAAGCAGAGAACAGAGAAGGAAAAAGAGTTGGGTATGGGATACAGGGTAGTAAGAGTCACTCAGGGATTACTTTAGGGCGTACCATGAATGCTTCACTCTGTGCCAGTAGTAGCTGGACCAGCACAGTTTAGGGAGGATTTACCTCACTTCTGCAGGATGGGGAAACCAGCTGATGTCACAGCAGGTGGGGCAGAGGCAGGCAGTGACTCTGCTCTGGGGGGTCCAATATGGAAAGGAAGGTGTTTACAGTGTCATTTAGCTGCTCTTGAGAAGAGTTTGTACAGTTCTCTGCATGGACTGCACATCCCAGGGGACTTGTGTCATCACTCTCTTTTTTGCTCTTTCATCCTCTGGAGAGGAGTAAATATTTGTGTTTTTTTAAATTCTGATTTTCTTCTTAATATTAATTAATATTTGTTTCACAAGTCAGGGAAGGAAACAAAAAGAAAGGAGATGAAGCGTGAAATCCCATCTCTGGAATGTCCAAGGCCAGATTGGATGGGGCTTGGAGCAACCTGGGATAGTGGAAGGTGTCCCTGCCATGGCAGGGGGTTGGAATGAGATGAGCTTTAAGGTTCCTTCCAATCCAAATCAGTCCATGATTCTAAGTCTTGTAGTTTTCTTGACATGAACTCATTTTTCTTTCCTCCAGGGCAGGGGAGCTGTAGATGGAGATCTCTATAAAGAGACCACTGGTGCAAGGGACATCTGCCTTGCCTTCTCTGTGTGTATCATATTTAACCCCCTGGGAGGAGAGGTGATGTACCAGAGAAAACAGAATTACCTCATTCAGAGCAAAACTTTCTTGGTGAGTTCATCACTGTGGATTTTTCTGGTACAGTTAAGCACAGGAAAGATGCTGAGATGGATCAAAACCTTCCTTCCCTGGGAGTGGTACAATGAGGTTTCCATATTGGTTTTCCTTTAATACTTTCATTATCAAAATATTCTTTCTTTGACAAGTTCTTTAAAACCCTATTTAGACCTATAAAGAAGACAAATAAACCTAGATTTATTTGTTGTTTACATTATGAGTTGCACAAATCAAACCATACAGGATTGGATCAGAGGACAGCCTTCCACTGACTCAGATTGAAAGATAATTGGAAGCCCCACTGGCCTGGGACAGTTCTGAGATTCATCTCTTGAGCTTCTTGTGCCTGAGGTTGGTATTGGTACCTAACACATACTCCTGGTCCCGTGACTTTTACAATTCCAGTTACTCTTCCTGGTGCCATGTGACGGTCTCCCCTGCATTCCTGTGTGGGACAGGTTTGTCCCCTGCTTTTGTACTCTTGTGTGAAACGAAAACTCAAGAGCTACTTATGGTATCAAATTATGTATTTTTTAGAGAAAAAAAAAAAAACACAAAATCCACCATAAAACTCCAAACTGTTTTTGAAGGAAGAGGAAGCTGCACTTGGAGAAGAGAGCCTAAGAAGAGCAATAAGAGCTTTTAGGAGTCTTGAAGTCTGACTCTTGTGAAGATAAGAGGAACTAAAAGTCATAGCAACATTTGTATTACCCTACAGCCACAGGAAGTGTTTGTACTCGAGCAGAACGGCTTTACAAGCCACAGGTGAAAGTCAGCGATGAGCACCTGCCCAAATCTGAGGACCAGCAGACTTTGAGGGTGCTGGTGAGACCCTCAGTGCTGTGCAACCACAAAGGGGGTGCTGGATGGCTGGGGTTTGCTCAGCTCGTGCCCTGTGTCTGTGCAAAGAGCAGAGGGTCCCAGGGAGATGCCGAGCGTCTCAGCAGCTCCCAGGCCCCTCTCTCACACAGCTGCAGCCCTGATTCCCCTCTGTTCCCAGGCTCTCCTCGCCAGTGAGAGTGCAGCAGGCACCTGGTGTGCTAAATAATCCCCCAGCAGTAGGCTGGGAGATCATTAACTCTTCCATCACCACGCCAGGGCGTTGTGCAGAGCACAAGCCTGGCAGTGGGACAGGAGCCCACAGGAACACCTGGGTTTTATTGAAGTGGGGCACTCGAGGAGCAGATCCAATGTACAGGGCAGCTTGTTTCAGAGCAGAGCAAAGGGGGGAGGAAAAAGGCAGCCTGAAGTGTGTGTGGGTCTTCTCAAAACACCTGCAAGTAATATTGGAGAGGACAGATGTGAGACGGAGATGTGAAAGGGTGAAAGTGGCTTGATCCCCACCTCAGCTGTAGGAAGGCAGGGAGCAGCATCAGGGGAGTGTTTGAGGGAGGTCAGGTCGAGCAGCAGGAGGCTGAGAGTTGCCTTTGAATCCCTAAAAGCAGAGGTTGCTGTCAGCCTGGCTGCTCCTCAGTGCTGCACAGCAAGAGGTTGGGATGGGGAGCAACCACCCCAGGAGACGAGGGACCCCATTCACTGTGCATGCACATCATGGTTGGACATCAGGAAGCATTTCTGCACTGGAAAGGTCATTAGGCATTGGAAGGGGCTGCCCAGGGAGCTGGTGGAGCCCCTGGAGGTGTTCCAGGAGCCTCAGTGCTCTGGATTAGTCGTCAGAGTGGTGTTTGGTCAAAGGTTGAACTTGATGATCTTGGAGGTCTTTCCCAACCTAAAAGATTCTGTGATTCTTTGATCTCTTTAACTGTTTCCTCCATCACAAGCTTTCCACAGCTTTGAGAGGCTCCTGCCCTTCTGTGTCCTCATTTCAAGAAGGATATGGCTTTGTGACACTAAAAGAGGTACACGAGGGAAAGGAGAGCTGACAATGACTCTCTTTAGGGCCTTCCTCTGACTCTCCATGCTCTAGGAAATGAAGGAGTGGGAGGAACACACTCGATGCCAGCATGTCTGCCTGTGACCCCACACTTGTGCAGCAGGTTGTGCACTGACCCTGCAGAGCTTCCTTCGTGCTCCTGATGATTTACAGGGGAATTGGCAGCAGGAAATGCATCTGGAAAAAGTCTGCTATCCTACAAAATAAAGTAAGTGCTGCATATGTCTAAGGGGATGGGCCTGGGGTCTGCAATGACACATTAAAAAAAAACAAAAACAAAACAACAAAAAGTTCTACGTGCTGAGAAAACAGACATCTGGTCATCTGGGACCAAAAACTGACTTTGTTCTTGAGCTGATGAATAATTCAAAAGGCCAAACTGATATTCAAGCAGCAAAGTGTGGGTGTAGACCTCTCACTTCCCAATGCACCTGCCGTGGGTAAGCCATTGTTCTGGATGACCAGTGCAATTCCAGGGGCACAAAGCACTGGGAGAAAGACAGGAAATCTGTTTAAGTACACCCCAGGAATGATGAGCTGCAGGAAGGTTATTTAAAGCTTAAGAGAATTTGGCAGAGTGTCTGCTGCTGTCCCCTTCCTTCCCTGGTCCCAGCTCTCTGCCACGTTAAAGCGAGCAGGAGAGGTGGCCCTGTCGAGCTTTCAAAAGGCAGAATACTGAAAAGGTCAGAGTAGTAAACTATGACAGAGCATGTAAGTCATTATCATTCTAATATTGCCTCTGTAATGAGAACGAGAACAGAGAAAGTTATTGTGAAATACATTGTAAAACTTGGGAAAACGTAGTTCTGTTGCTGCCTTAGTTCTTAATGACAAGTAGATTCTATGTGTGTCTTTATAAACATGCTCTGTAGCTTGAAGGAGGCTGAAAGAAGATTTGTGGCAATTTCCATGGTAACTATTCATTTTCCCCCCCAACCATAAGGAAATCTCACATTGTTGCAAGGTTGGGAGAAACTGAAGCAAACTAAAGAGCTTGGGGATTTTGTTTGAGTTTTTATTTGTTTGTTTTGTCTGTTGTTTGTTTTTTCTTTTTTAAGATCTGTCAAAACTTTGGCATTAATTCCTGACATTGGAGTAGCACAAAATTGAGGGTGAGGTATTTTTACTATATCTCATGTAACTCCTAAAAGTCCCATGCTGTATAACCTTATTGCTGGTGATACCTGGACTGGTTGCTAGAGATGCTTCTTTTGCAAATATTTGTGTGACTGACAACTTACAACCCCTTACAGATTCATGAAGACAAAACAGTCAAAAAATGGTGGCATTGGGAGCACCAGCTGGTAGAAGAGCTCATAGCTAAATAAAAAAGAGATTGAAGAAACACCTGTGGAGGTAAGTCCCAATTAATTCTGGGTGTTTGTTTGTGGGGGATTGCTGTGCTGAAATAAATCCCTCAGACCCACTCTCCATCCATGCAGGGGGACACCAGTCCAAGCAAGTGATGGGAGCAGAAATGTCCTCAAGTTGTGCCAAGGGAGGTTTAGGTGGATATTAGGGAAAATTTCCTTGCTGTCAAGGTGATCAAACATTGGAACAGGCTGCCCAGGGAGTGGTGGAGTCCCCATGCCTGGAGAGATTTAAAAGCAGTATAGAAGTGGCACTTGGGGACATTGGTTAGTGATGGCCTTGGCAGTGCTGGAGAATGGATGGACTCAATGGTCTTAAGGATCTTTTCCAACTTAAGCAATTCTATGATTCCATGCTTCTGCCTTATTCTGACATCCTGCAGCCTTTTATGCACTCAGAGGTTTAAATAAAGTGGATTATGGGTTGATTTCTGTAAACTGTGGAAAACTCCACTTGATTGGGTTTACAGGCTGGCTTTTGTCAGCTTGGCTTTCTTTGATATCTGAGACTGCAAATGAAAATACAAAATGAAATGGAAGTTGTACCAAATGCTCAATGTGTAGTTTATAGCAAGGAAGATGGCATTTCTAGGTGAGCTGCGCACATTCAGGGCTTTGATCTTCAGGTGGGAGAAGCCACAGTCAGAAAGTGCTCATGGCATTTAAAAACTAAATTGTGATCACAGGAAACCACCTGTGATTCGTTCTGGCTCAGGTAATTCAGAGAGACAGAGGGAAACAGACTCTTTGCTCGTCGAGTTCCAGCCCTTGCCATGGGCAGGGACACTTTCTAGTGGACCAGGTTGCTCCAAGCCCCAATGTCCAACCTGGCCTTGGACACTTCCAGGGATCCAGGGGCAGCCACAGCTTCTCTGGGCACCCTGTGCCAGGGCCTGCCCATCCTCACAGGGTAGAATTTCATCCTAATATCTAATCTAAACCTGCTCTCCTTCAGTTTGAAGATGTTCTACCTGTCCTATCATTCCAGCCCGTTGTAAATAGTCTCCATTTTTCTTGTAGGTTCCCTTCAAGTACTGTAAGGCTGAAATTAGGTCACCCCAAAATCTTTTCTTGTATAGACACATGACAGTGGCTGTCTTGAGTTGGACTGAATGTCCCTGGTGGGTGGGACTGAAGGTCCCCCAAAGCCACTGCAGCCTCTGGCAGTGCCCATGAAATCAGGACAAGGGACACCTCCTCGGATTTCCTTGAAACACTTTTCTGGAAAGTAGTGATTCAAGATGGCTTTTGTTGGGAACATCTGGGATTTGGTTTCAGGCTCAGCTGCAGCGAATGTGAGGAAAAGTGTCTTCACGGGTAATTTTTAGCTTATGCGACAACATTTAACGGGGCTGTTGAAATGTTTAAAAGATGGCACACACAGAAGTGTTTGTGGCTCCTCAGTTGGTGAACAATCTGCCCTGACCACAGCATGAACTTGATTTATGTGAGAGGGCTGAAGTGCCACGGGACACCAGAAACCCCTTGATCTCAAGGTTTTCTGGTTCTGGCAGAGTTTGCGCAGGAACAAAAAACGTGTGAAAGTCTGTGAGCTGCTTGGCTTTTGCAGGGGACGGTGGGGGTTCTGAGAAACCAACCCTCATCCCACTCCTCACATTGGCAGGTAGTTGAATTCCTCCAAAAAGTCTTTATTCAAGGGACATGGAGCAGAGGACTTGTTTCATAACCAAGTCATGGCCTTCAGAGGGAAATTTTGAACTGAATCTGCCGTAGCAAGAAACTACTTCCCCTCATGTGAATTTGACTAAATAAGTTCTGACTACTTCAAAGTATCAGGCTAGAGGAGTATTAAATATCCAGTGGGAAGTGTGTGGTGCTGCGAGGGTTAACTGGAGCATCAGTAGTTTTCTGAGAAAGCAGTGGGGGGAAGAAATCTGTACCCAGATTCCAGATCCTGGTTCCAGCTAAGCTTCACAGGGTGAGCTTGACTCTTCTCTTTAAAAGGCAAAAACAATACAGTGCCCCAATTATTCTTTTATTTTGCAAAATGTCAAACTGCATGTGATCCATTTAATTTCTACAAGTGTTCCAAATGGGAGAGCTGTCTAGATGTTCCTTTAATTGAGCAATACCCTGCATAGCAACTATAGTTTCAAACATTCCTGAAAAAGCTATAATAGACCTAATACACATACAGAGCTTCAATTAGACTCTAAACTCATTTTTGGAGTTAAAACTCTATTTAACCTGTAGTTGTAACTCCTTACTGAACTCTCCTCATCTATTTTTCCTTCAATCTGGCTTGCAAAAGTGATGCCTTTTTTTTTATTTTCCTAAAGTTGTCTATAAGATCTTCCTCTGATGATGGATCTGTGCTGCACACTCACCTCCCAGAGCTGAGAAAAGGTCACTGGCAGTTCACTCTCTCCTTAAAATTTGAAAGAGTGAGTTTCTCTGTAGTACTAAAGTTACATATAGAAGCTGTGAGACACAAAAACAATATTGTGCCAGCTTGTCAGAAATCCACCCAGCAGCTGCCCCTCAGGTTTCCCATGGATGCATATGTGCACATATCTGGCGTTTTCCAAACTGTAAAAGGTCTGAGAGGTAACTAAAACAACCAAGGCAATTTATTCACCGAACAGAGGACACGGCCAAAGGAGTGAAAATCCTGTGGGGGTTTTCCCTCCCCACACACACCTTGTCTTCTATTTTTTCCCCTCGCCGGCAAGAATGTGGACTTGGTTTGTCATCTTGCGGGCCTACCTATAGCAGTGCAAAGGTGAAATGCCTGAATATTAAGCCATAATCCATCATTGTACACACACTAATTACTTTCTGTCCTCCCCTCCTCTTGTCACCGTGGTCCAAAGCAGGTTTTCAGAGGCTGAGTACATTCATCTGAGATGTTTAGCTGCCACGCTCCACCGCATCCCTGTATGATCTGCCCGGGCTCAGGCCCCCAGAGGAAATTTGTGCATGCATACTGTATGTGAACTTTAGATAAATAAATAAACAGGAGAAACAGCTTCCAGATAATTGAAAGCGAGTGAAGGAGGGAGCAAAAAGAAAACAATTTCTCAGGGGAGAAGCAGGCTGAGGTGGCAGGTATGATTAAAATCCATATGATTTATGAGTAGGTGCATTACTAACATGACAAACCCTTAGCGTTCGTTTGTTTTGTTGCATTTGACAATAAAGTTTCTTTTTTTCACTCACTTTTTTTCCCCTTTCTTTTTCCCCTTTCTCCTTTCTTCCTTCCTCTCCTCTCTTTATTTTTTTTTCTTTTTTTTTTCCTCCTTGTCTCCTTGCTGCAGGTTTTGCTCAGGAGTTAGCCACTCAGGAATTCCTAGTGCCTGACTGAGCAGTAATTTAGCAAGCTCTCTTGTGCTCTTTTCCTGTCAGCATTAACATGTCAATTCATTTTAATAGTCTGGGCATGCGCAGAGGGGATGCATTTTCTCAGTAGGCATCCCAGGAGCCCACCCCGTGGTGCAGAAATGTGTTATAGCTTGTCTCAGGCCACAGAGACTTCAGCAGGTTTATTTTCATTATGGCCAAGCGTATTTGTTAAGACAAAGCATGAACAAGAGAAAAGAATACACAAAAATGAGACTTTAAAATATTAAAAGGGGGATCTGTGCGTCTGGTTGGTAATTTATGACCTGTGCACAGAAGTGGTTAGAAAGGACTTCTTTGCATGATATCATTGCATGGGTTCAAGAAAATGTGTGCTGTCACTTCCTCTGGTTTTTGGGAATTAAATGATATCATGCCACATTAGGAATCATCTGCAATCGTGATTAATGGTTGAATGGGCTTTTATATTAAACCAGAATTTACTTGCCATCTTTCTTCTTAAAGAGCCTTCAGATAGATTTGTATCTAATGTTTTGGCTCCAGTATATAAAACCAAGGGCTGTTGAGACCAAGAGCCAACCCTTGGATTACAACATTATCTTTCTACCTGAAAAAAGCTGAACTTTTACACACTTTAAACCTGGGAGTAGAAATAGCAGATTCATGAGTAGAGAGAAGCAAAAAATTAGAGAGATACCTCTTGGCATCTCAAGTGACATGTTTCCAGATGCAACCTAAATTAAGCCAAGGTATTTTGGTTGTACAGTACCTTAGTGGAATTAAATATTTAAGCAGGCAGAGCTGTGGTATCAACGTCCGTATGGCACAAATACTTCTCCTGCCCAGCTGGACTCACTACATTATCTAAGTGACCTGAAAAAGGCAAAATCATGGTTTATTTTTAAAGGATTATTTTCTCTTAAGGAAAATACACTTTTTTTTTGTGGGAAGTCCTGCCTTTCTTACTCTCTGTAGGCACATGGAGTGGCAACATCCTCGAACTGTGTTGGGAACATGCTAGTTGTGTTGTTGAGTAGGTGGAGAATTATGCCAGGAATCTGCAGTCTGGCCTAGAGATTCCCTCTCATTCCACTATGGAAGGAACAAACTAATTTTCCTCAAAAAAGGAATGCAAAAAGTACCTTTTTTACAGAACAGGCTCTGCTCAGTGCTGGTCAGCAGGGCTTTTCTCAAAAGCAGCTGGCTCTAGAGCTCGAGTGACAAAACATTGTGGCACAGGGCTGTAGAATAGCCAAACAACCCCTGCTTTGGGCTGAGTTGTGTCTGTCCAGTGGTCAGACAGTGGCTCTTTATGGCCTGAATAAGCAAGCACAGAGACAGAGGAAATGCTGATGGACAGCACATCTGCTAAAAGAAGGAGCAGCGACTCAGGCTGTGCTCAGTGTCTGGAGGGTAGCACAGGACTGCTGGAGCTGGTTTCTGGTGAGCCATTCCTACAGCAGAAAAAAAAACATAGTTCAGGTAAAGGGAACTGAACTCTCAGACTGCGCCCAACACCCTGAGAAATAATTGTATAGGTCAGAAATGTCAGGACATACCTGCTCGGTGATTTATCAGTGAGAGGGTAAAAATGTCCTGGATAGTTGTGCAATGAGTCACCAAATCACCTGTGGCCACACACTTGTCCCTCTGGGAGGGTTATTTTGCCATCAGAGTGTTTGTGGCTGGTGGATCTCAAGGAGATCCTTCTCCTGGTGCTTTGAGGAATTTGGGCAACTTGTTCTAACATCTTTCAGTCAAGAATTTCCTCCTAACATCTAATCTAGATCTCCCCTCTTTATCCAAAAACATTCCCCTTGTCCTGTAACTATCTGCCTGTCTAAAAAATCAGCCTCCATATTTTTATAAGCTCCTTATAAGTGTTTTATTTCCAGGATAAAATATAGATAGGTCTGGACACAATCAGCCTAAGGTTGGCTGGTATAAGTGACATTGAAATTTCATCAGGTGTGCTTTTAGGAGGTGATGTGCATGTCCAGTAACTGAACTCATTGGCCAAATTTTGCTTAAATTTGATTGCTGGCTGGGAAACACAGCCTGTCTCTATAAATAATAGATAAGGTAGGGAAGACTTATGAATCAACAACCCCACAAGCGCTGTGATCTCATCAGGTACCTGGAAGCAGGAGGAAAGAGAAAGAGATGTTAGGAGGAGCCCAGCAGCAACAAAATCTTTAATTCAGCTGCCTGTGTGACTTCTCCTAAGTCTAATAAGTCATAGAGCCAAACTTTGCTCCGTGTGGGAGTTTTTCACTAATCACAGTCCAGGAAAAGATGCACTGCCAGCTCTAGATAAGTGTGATAAGCAGAGGATGAGGTTTGGGAGCTGATTCCCATGCTCTTCCTTTTCCCATGGAGGCTAAGGGTTCATGCAAGGAGGTGCATCCATCTGTGCCAGACTTTACAAACACGTGCTCTCACCCTGAGAGTTTTACTGCCAAGTTGCTCTACCTTAAATCACTCTCAAGGAGGGTTTGAGCTGTAATTCATGTTGGGTTCTGGCAAAACGGGGAATGAAGATGTAAGAAGTGTCATGATTTGGTTCCTGAGAGAAAAAGCAGGGGAAGGGGGGAGTGTGGGGGCACTTTGCAGCCACATGGCAGTTTCACCATGTGGGAAAAAAATGTCTTCTTAACTCTAAATAGCACAATTGCAAAATCCTTTAGCATTTCAGGGAGATCAGTCATAGCAAAGAGCAACACAGGAGGCGGGGAAGGAAAACCTGAGGCTTTAGGAGCAAGACAGGCAAAGCTGCTTGAGGGAAGGGCGCATGGCATGAACTCCCCAAATTCACACGGGTATGAACATCCTGAATTCCCTGATCACCAAGAAGAGACTCAGAGGTGGCAGGGAATCTCCCAGCCCAATGGGGCAGGAGGACCCCTCCATCATTTCCCATCCACCACACAGCCAAGTGAGGAGAAAAGTAATTGCTTTGGGTAGGAGGCACAATAAGACATGAAATACAAGCGTGTCTTTCGTAGAATTTGTAGGCCATAAAGAGTATTTTAATGACATCTGGTGCAGGGGCGTGTTGAAGCTTAATTAATTAATCCTTGCAAAAAGCTCGGAAATTCTGGGATCAAAGGTGTTGCAGAAGTGCAAAATGCCATTATTATACCTATAAATGTGTGCTTGTTAAGTTAAATGCTGTTTATTTATTGCCACTATATACTTGTTCAGCAGTGTATATCAAGCATTTTACGAACATTTTAAAAGTACAGGTTTTTATCACATAAAACTGTCCCTGCCTCAGCCCCCTGCACTGGCTGTCAGGTACTGCTGGTACTGAATTTCAAAACATGTAATTGAGTCTGATAATGCCTCTGCTTCTAGGTTTGTTTGATTTTTTTTTTTTTTTGGTGTGTCTGAGGTGTTTTCCAGTGTGTAATATTAACATGGATGCTGCTGCACAAGGAGCAGAGATTATGCACAGCGGTCCATAGCCATGACTAAAACCTCCAAAATTAACTTCAGGGTTGGTTTCAGCTTGGTACGTGGCTGCAGTTTTCTGTTCCCTCTCTCTTCCTTTCTGTTCCTAGAATCATTAAGGTCGGAAAAAACCTCCAAGATGCAGTTTTCATCCTTTGACCAAACATAACCATGTCACAAAGTGCCACATCTCTTCGTGCTTTGGACAATTACAGGGCTGGTGACTCCACCACTGCCCTGGGCAGCCTTTTCCATTGCTTAACCCCCCTTTCAGTGCAGAAATTTTTCCTAATATCCAACCTGAGCCTCCTCTGGAGAAACTTGAGACCATTTCCCCTTTTCCAGTCCTGTATTCTAACATCTGTCCTACACAATTAAAAATATCACATTTAAATTTGTCAATTCCATGCATAATTTGACTAAACTCATTAAATTGAGCTCTCCACCGAGAATATTTTCTTGGGTTTCTCTTGTTTTCTTTTTTTTTCTTCCTGTGTAGAAATTTATAAATAATAGAAACCATAATCAATGTTGTGTTCCCACGTAATTCAAAATTTAGTGTTACAGATTATTTACAAATTAAAGGAGCAATGGATGTGCATCCTCAGCAGTCAGTTGAAATGCAGGGTCTTTTTTTCCTCCTCTATTTCAGTAAGTTGTAAAATTATTCTTTCCTTTAGATTTATTTCAGCTTTTGTTAAATGATTGGCTTTATGGCTTCCCATAGTTACATGGAATCTTCTGGCTGACACCAGGAAAAAAAAAAGTTTAGAAATACACTCTCTGTGATTCATAGCAGCATTATTTACACTAAATTTGTAAATTCTGAGCAGATGACAATAGCATCTTTGTAAGTCTTTTAAAATATAAATGAAATACGAGTTTTCTTTCAAGGTACAAAATGTCATTAAGGGCTCAGGTGGTTAAAATCAACATGAAAAATACATGCTGCATTTTCCCTCCTTAAATGCAATAATGTAATCAGATTTCAAGTCATCTTACCTACCTCACTTACAGCTTTATGGAGATTAATTAGTTTTTAGCCCCCAGTCACATGATCTTTTCTGACTGCCATTTAGCTACATTTGCTATCTGACTTGAACCTGTAAGCTGTCTCCAGCCCCAGAGGACAGATTAAATTTTAGTATTGGTTGCCTTCTTCCTTTGATTTAAAGGTAGATAGTTAGAGCCATAGTTCAATTATTCTTTGTTGTTAATTAGCCATGTGTTGTCATCATTTCTTTGGGCAAAGTGTTTGATGAAAGAGGTGAAAAATGGCTTAAGAGTGGGAGACAACTTTCATGTGTTTGAGGTGAAAAAGATTTTTCCTGATCAGGTGCAGAGCCATAAAAACACTTTAAATTCTCATCTGTATCACCCACCTCTCCCTGCTTTGTGTATGCCTGGCTTTTATGCACTGCTGATCGATAAGGTTACCTTCTCATTTCTGTAAAATGAGCTGGCCAGGGAGGAGGAGAGGAAATATTTCAGTTCTCTTCCCCAGGCAGGAGCGAGGAGAGTTTCTGTGTATGTGGTTGTGACTTGGCTTTTGTTTTCTAAATTTTCCCCTTAAATTAACATGAACACTTTTTCTATAATGTGATTTTATGTAAAGGAAATGTTTTATTCCTTGTTGAGAATGATTTCCAGGGCCATTTAATATCCAAATAAATTCCCTTCTTCTCTCCTAAGTGTATTAGAGACGAAAAATGTAGATTGGATAAAACAGTGTGTAGACAAAATCCTGCCCTTAATTCTGGGTATCCTGTTTACTTCAGTGAAATCCTCCTTTCTCGAGTCAGAAAAGTACATTTTGGCCCATACTCTGAAAAGACAAGAAATGGATAAGCTTCAGAGGGAAAATAGAAGGATTTTTTTTCATTTCTGTTTGCGATTAAAAATAAAGAAGTAAATAATAAAGGGATTTGACTAGTGTTGGTGCTTAGGATGGCATATAACTGGGCTCCCCAGCATATATAACAAAAGATCAAAGGGATCTCTGCCTCACATAAGTCAAGGAATTCTTGGAGTGAAGGCTGTGTGGTTTTTCCTTAGGTGAGGGCCGGAGGAGAGTTAAGATAATGAAGGTGTTATCTATTACAGTTGAGAAAACCCCAGAGCCAGACCCATCAGAGCCTTTACACGGACATTACATGCGGCTGCCTATTTGCCATTTGTTCCCTAAATTTCCTCTAATTTGCTCTTCAGCAAACATTCACCTTGGTTAAATCGGGCTCTGCTCAGCAATATTCCGCAGAACCGCGGCGTTTCCTGGCTCCGGCCACCAAGGCTCTGCAGGATTTTCACTGCTCAGGTGTTGCAAAGCCTAATCCTTATTCAGGAACCAAAATGATCCACTTTCCTTGCCTGCGGTGCTTGGATCCCTGCCTTTGGCAGTAGCCCCAGACTCCTGCAGAAGATGAAGACATCCCTCCATGCCTATAGATGGAAAGGCGCCAACATGGATGCCATCAGAAGGACGCAGCTGAGCATATGCTGAGAAAATTGTGGCATCCATACTGTACATGGGGAAGGGCTGACTGAACACACCAGTTTGTTGAAGCTTATGGCCCTGAAAAGGAAACATAGGTTTCCTGTAAATGTCATTCAGGGATATGCTAACTGTTATTTCCTGGCGCTGGATCATGATGCTTTCAACACATTCTGTTCATCTACCTCTGCTGCCTGCCTGCCTGGCTGTGCACAGCGATAGCTCTCCTGTCTTCTCACCTTTCCCTCCTCCCTGAGCAAGGCTAAGGTAAGAGAGACTCGGGCAAAAGGGAAAAAAATGGCTTGGATATGGAGCACCAAGGGAAAAAAAAATTAAAAGGGATGGTTCGGTGTTGTGTGCCTTCCCGTGGTTGCCACCATACTGGCGTGCTTGGGGTCCATCCCTTTGACTCCATTAGGAAGGAACTGGTCCCCTGGTGCCGTTCTGCCATGGAATTCCATTTGCACGGATTGGTTTCAGCCTTAGTGCCCATGCCAGGGCTGCTCTGCCATAGAATCTTCAAGGGTTTGCCTATGTGCCTCCTGCAGTGTGAGTTTTCTCTTCTGCCTGCGTTCCTCACATCCCTCCAGCCTCCTGCAGTGTGAGTTTTCTCTTCTCCTGCCTGCATTCCTCACATCACTCCTTCCCTCCAGGTGCTGCGTTTTGGGGTGGAGGCACCGGCCAGTGGGATGGGGCATCAAGGAGATGGGCAGTCAGAATCACACTGTCCACCTTGGGCTGGTACTTGGGCCTGGCTGCTCCTCCTTCTGGTACAGAGAAATCAAAGGCAAAAAGGTAAACTCTTACAATTTATCTGCTGAGGGCATCCTCCCAAGCCAAGGGCATGGACTGTGAAATTTTGCCCTGGTTATAAATGGGCTGTGTTATCTCCATTCCAGCTCCATGCCAATGGAAAGTTTCTGTGTCTGGTGGATGAGGACCATTGTTTTGGGGTTGGGGCTCCACTCCCTTTTGGCTCCCTCTGAAAAGCCCCAGCGCTGGTGGAGGAGCTGTGCCATGGGTCTTGCAGCCTCCTTCTCCCCTAAAATTTCAGTATTTTCTAAATTTCTCTATCTATTCCCATAATTCATTTCTATATTGAATATTTCCATATTCCTAAAAATCCAATATTCATGCACAGCACAAAAAAAAAAAAGTAGATTAAAGCTAGATACCACTATGCTGATTTATGCCGTACCATAAATAATGCTTTAATTAGCACAACAAGGAAATCATGATAACATGAAAATAACCAGGTGCTCAAATCATATCAGGATTGAAATTGTGGAAAGAGTGGAAAATTGTGCTCAAAGCTCCAGGTGAAATCCGGTGAAGTTGTGGAGTCTTTGAAATGTTGACATCTCTTTTTAATTGCTGAAATATGGGTATGAGCACTTTTTTTACAAGTACTTTTCTTTTGGACTATCTGTGTTTGAGGAGCTTTGACTTGAGTGTCACACGCCACATTCAGTGAGAGTAAGGAACCAAAAAAGTCTTTTTTATCATTATTATTTTCAATGGGTGTTTTCCTAAGCCAAAAAAAAAAAAAAAAAAAAAAAAAAAAAAAAAAAAATCCAGGGTTTTATAAGGGAAAACCATTTCCATTTGAAATAGGAAGCGTGGCTTGCTAAAATGCTGCAACAAGACCCTCATGGTGCCAGGCAAGGAGCAGGGAGAAAGGAGAACCCCTCACTTTGGATGGTGGTGCTCTGGATCAGACAGGGAAAGCACAGGAAATGGAGGGGAAGATAGAGTTAAAGCAAGGAAGAGCAGTACTGATTTCTGTGGAGAACATAAGAGATTCCAGGAGTTTGCTGGGGTCTGGTGGCCCACAGGGGCTCCTCAGTGGCCATCCCCAGAGGTCTATGGCCCACTGGGGATGAACCACACCTTGTGTATGTCCTGCCTGCTGTGGACTTGGGGTTCTCAGTTCTGGGTTCTCTTGTTCTCCTTGGAGGCTCTGAGGGCAGATGCTGAACATTTTTGGAAAATTGTGCCTCTTTGGAGCGTGCCACTTCTCCAGTTGTCAGGAATGCAAACACACAGGTGAAAAGCCAAAGAAAAGCCAGATTTTCACCACACAGATCTCCTTTACAACGGGCTCTGAGCATGACCAGGTTCACTTGGAGTGGAATCATCTCTGAGGCAAATGCTTAACACAAGGAGCCAAAGGAAGCTCTGCTGTAGGGATGCCACTTCCAGCCATTCCCAGATGCAGAAGGAAGCACTATTCCCTGCTTTTCCCTCCAGGAAACAATGATTCCTCATGTAGGCTGCATTATTAGATACCTGTTATTTACCAAGGCAGTTGAACTAAAGACCTGGGCACTACTGGACCCAGTTCATGGATATTTATTGCACCAAATCCAATCTATAATATCGTGTCAGCCTTGTACCAAAGCAGGAGACAGTTGTATTTATGATTATTAGTACAATATTGAATCATCCTGAACCAATTACTGGTCCAATTACTGTGTCATTATTATCTTCTGAATAGGGCTTGATTTGTCTGTGATAAATATGATGCAATTAAACTACCTTTTTACATAATAAAACACTGCAGGTGTTTATTCTTAAGGGTTTACGGATACCAACAACCAATAGATTTAATTAAAAAAATCCTTGAAATAAATGTGAATTTCATTAAATTGTTCTAGCTCTGGTGAATATTTTAAGACTATCCACCAAAAGATTCTCTCCCTATAATCTGTCTTAAAAGCTATGCTAAGTGCAGAAAAACAATGACCTCAGCTTTTTAATGTTTCAATAATTAATAACATTTCTTTAAAGAACGTGTAATTGGTCTGTAATAGTATAACTTAAGAAACAAAAAAGTTATGTGGGTCAAATTGCTATTACTGTTGTGTCAGTGTGAGGGATAAATGTATGCTGGCTTAATGAAAAATCTTCTTAAATTCAAATTTTCTGCTCCATAATTTTAAATTTAATCTTACATTTTTAGCACTACAGCCATAAACATAATATTGACTTCACTCCTGTTTGGTACTAGCAGTGGGTACAGAACTGTGTTGTGCTGGCTTTAGATTCTGAAAAGAAAATGTGAAATCCTACCTGGAATTATTTTGTGTCTCAGCACTGTGGATAAATAATTTGGCTATAAACCAAGCAAAGTCAATAGAGTGTAAATGGGTATAAACCCCGTGACTGGGCTGGGTTATGCTGGTTGTGAGAAAGGAGAATCCCTCTTTCCCAGCTTTGTGCTGCAGAGTCTGGAGGAATGGTGATGTTCATACTGCCTTTTTCTCCCTCCCACTGCTCAATTCAGCACCTGAGCATCAAATTTGGGGTTATCTTGGTTGTGCTGGGTTTGTCTTTTCTCTCTGTGAGTTGTGGCAGCACAGGATGTCAGCAGAAAGAGCAGGGCCCCTGGAGACAGGCTGGATGTTTGATATGGGACATTTTTCTTTTTTGTGTTGGAGCAGAAAAGGCCCAACATTTTTTTCTACCAACCCTCATAGCTGAGTCCAGGAAGGAGTTTGTGGTGCAGTTTCACAGGCACAGCAGGGAGGAGTGAAGCAGAGTTGGGTGGCAGCCCCAGAGCTAGTGTGATGCTGACCCACACCAAACTGGGCTTGCGGACCCCCAGCTCTGCAAGGGAAGCTCCCAAGGCTCCAAAACAACCTCTGCATTTTCAGATAAATTGCATTTGGTCATTATCAGCTAGATCCTTTTCTGCACACCCCCAGACATCTGTATTCTTTCCACTGAGTGCATTCTGAGCTGTGAGAGGCTTTAGCAGAGGATCTCTCCTGCTGCCTAACCCTTGGCAGGAGTGCCCGTGGCTCTGTGGAGCAGCATTTCAGGGCAGGATGCACCCCAGCTTCCCACCCTGCACCCTTGGGATGTGCCTCTGCACCTCCACTGCTTCACCTACTCCCTCCCATCCATCTTCCCTGCAGCACAGACCAGGCTGGATGATAAAATAAAGCTTTTTTCAAAAGGTTTATTAAGCAAGACGTAAGGTCAGGCTTTTAGCTGGCAGGCTGGAAACGAAAGGTTACAAGCAAAACAAATACAAACACAATCCCAGCCTAAGCTTAAACAACTGGATTCCTTTCCAATTGCTTGGTCTGGTTTCTCAGATCCTGAAGACACACTGCAGCTGTTGGGATTTGAAGCATCCTAACTTCTGCCCTGAGTCCTGGTGCTGTGGGGACGCACAGGCAGCTTTGGCTTCCCTCCTCTTCCTCTGTTTGCTGCAGCTCCTGGGGCACACTGACACTCTTCTGGTTTGAGACAAAACCTAATTTTTGGTGGAATGGCCCTGCTGTAGACACAGCATGTAGGCAATGTGTGTTTCCTCCTCCCACCCCTCACCTCTCTGGGCATCACCAGGGCAGATCTGGGTGTTCCCATCCTGGAGATCAGATCTGGATACTCCCACCTTGGTTTTGAGATGCTCATAAAGGCTTTGGGGGATGCTGGTGCCTTCAGTCCCATTTCAGTTCCTCATTCCCACCTCTGGGGCTGCCTGCTGGCCATTCTCACCCATCCTGGCTTCCATAATCCAGGTATGGAGCAATTCCTGCAGCATCCCTCTTGCTTGCTGTGTCGAACCCACCCAGGGGTCTGCACTGCTCTGACACCCTCTGAGGGGTTTTGGCACCAAAACTGGAAGAAAGGATGAAGTTAATTACATTTTCAGCTTGTTTGTGATGCAAGGATGATTAGGGCAGAAAGTTGTAGCGAGGGACAATAAAATAACCCAGGTCAGCTTTGTGCCTGGCTGGGGGTGTTGCACCCTCTTGGATGATGATGCCCTGATTTAAATTTGTCACAGCCCTACTCTGGAGCACAGATCAATAAACCCTGAAACAGAAACACACAGAGAGGAGAGCTAAATTATGGGAGAAAAAAAAATTAAATGACCCCCCCAATCAAATGACAATCTAATGGAAACATCTTGGATAGCTAATTTTGATAATTCTTTGAAGCAGCTGACACATTTGGGATTTTACTGGAGCCCCTCTGCCATCAAGAGCTCGGGGCCCTATTGGCATCCAGCATCAGTTTTGAGGTCTGTACCCCTGGGATGTGTCTGCCAGGGAGCACAGCAGGTCTCAAAACCAAAAAGTATTAATGGGTGGATAATTGCCCACCTTGTAATAATTTACTGGGAACCTGATACTTTTATCGTTTGTCACAAACAACTCCATGGTGTAATAATATAGGAAGTATCATTGGTGCTGTAAAAAAAGTGATGGTGCAAATTACACTTCTCTTTCTGCTGAATGGTGCTAAATAGCAGGGAGTTCCCATTCTTCTATTGCCAGGATTTCGATAATTGTAGATGTGCATTTGCAGGGATCAATTGATAATTTGGATCACATGCCATCAATATTTCATTTTCTCTATATTTTTAAATGAAAGGAAGAAGCCCAATTTCACAGTGGTAAGATTAAAAAAAGAATCTCATTTTGTTTTCCTGTCTGCTGTTAAGGAAGAAAGCTCATTTCTTGCAGCATAAAGGGATATTAATGAATGCAAAGAGCATTTTCCATATTGCAGAATAAAATTTACTGTTCTAACCAAAGATATTTTATATAAATTAAGAGTTTGTTTAAAAAAAAATCGAAAATGGGAACTCAATTCTAGACAACACTTAATTTAAACTAAGTGTTAAAATAAAAGCAATAACACTGAGAATAAATTAATGAACTACAATTAACTATATTTACAATAAGTGGTTTGGTTAGAAACACCTATTCCCTGCACTGATAAAATAAAACCTGCATTCTGCAAAAGCTGAAATAAGTTAAATGAAGATGCTTTTAACAAGGTTATTACTTAAGCAGTGACAGGTTTACAGATTTTAGCACCATTGGGTTTTCACAGGAGCTGCAGCAAGTGCTAAAATAACACACACCTTCAGGTTCATTAAATTCACCAGTGTGATGAAATAACTGATATTTTTCTATATTACTATAGTGCCTCAAAGAACTGGCTATAAATAAGATACACTAATAACAACTGTTTGCAGTGCTAAAACAATAAAATAATTCTTCCAGGCTTATATGCAAAGGAAGAAATAAGTGTAAGGCAGACTGTTAGCAGAGTTATATCTGGTGGCTTTAATTCTACTGGTGCCATGCCTTCAGCCATTTACTTATCATAGAAATGCCCTATAAAATGTTTTATCACTCATTGTGGCAGGAAGAAATTTGTTTAAGGGCTACATAAAGAGAGGGCTCCCATCCCGAAATGCTCTCTAATCTGGTGTTTATTGGAGCATTTCTGAAGCCCAGCTTAGGCGAAGAACTGATTTTTAAAAAGCAGCATTTCAGATGGCAGTAAATCCCACATTATGCCCTGTTTGGGAAAGAACCAAGGCTGGGGGAAAAGAAGCAGGTTTCTAATAAATCAATGGAGTGCGGCCTTTGGAGACCTGGGAGGCATATGGACAGTAATAGAGTATCCCAGGTTGTTCCATGAACGATTCCATCTGGAGCAGGGCTCAGTGCTATTCACAGCCTCCTTCTCCCCTAGAACACCTCCAATCTCCCCCGCAGCCCCTCTCTCAAATGTCAGACCACCTGGGATCTGCAGCTGTCGGGCTGAAAGAGGAGCTGCCAGGGCAGCCACGGCCCCGCTGCCGTCGGGGGAACCGCGGGAGCCTTGCACCGGCTGTGGTGTCCAGCACTGTGCTCCCTTTTGTGTAAAAATATGGGTTTCACAGCTTTTGTATAGAATGTCCTATTGCCAGCAGGACAAAGGGGAATGGCTTCAGGGTGGAGGTTAGGTTTGGGTTAGAGATTAGGAAGAAATTTGTTGCTCAGAGGGTGGGGAGGCCTTGGCACAGGCTGGCTGGAGAAGCTGGGCCTGTCCCATCCCTGGAAGTGTTCTAGGCCCAGCTTGGATGGGGCTTGGTCTGGTGGAAGATGTCCCTGCCCATGGCAGGATGTTGGAATTGGATGAGTTTTAATGTCCCTTCCACCCCAACCTGTTCTGTGATTCCATGATTCTGTATATATGTGTGTGCATGTTTGTATGAATATATATATATTAACACACGTGTGTTTAAACATATCTTTGCACACCTAAGCAGTTAGAATAACTGTTTGCAGCGCCTGGTTTGGTCTCCATGTGGGTACTGTTCCCTCCACGCTGATGAAGAGGTAAAGTCACTCTGTTGCAGTCAGAGAGTCTAAAACATGACTAAATGGGGTTAATCAACCCCACGATGTCACAGGCTTGCTGCAATTTTGCAATGCTGCATCTTGCCTCTGAGCAATTTGCAGTTTTGTCCTCTGGTAGAATCACAGAATCACAGACTGCTTTGGGTTGGAAGGGACCTTAAACTCACCTCATTCTACTCTCTGCCATGGGCAGGGACAACTTCCACTAGACCAGGTTGCTCCAAACCCCGTCCAACGTGGCCTTGAGCAAGAAATATACAATATGGCCCTGGGGAGCATGGTTTGGGGTGGGTTTGGCAATGTTACATTAACAGTTGGGTTTGATGATTTTAGAAGGCTTTTCCGGCCCTGAGGATTCTGTGATTCTGTGATCTGTAAGCTGCTGCTTTGCTCACCGTTTAGGAAGGAAGAGTGTGCAGCCCACCGTGCTCCAGAGGCACTGCTGAGCGAAGGAACTGCAGGGTGCACATCTCAGGTAAACAAGATATGAAGAGCACATTGCAACTGGGAAAAAACCTTTTATTTTCTCCACTTTGTTTATAACCCCCTTGTAACATCTCTCTAAGAAGAGCAATAGGACCATTTTATTGGTGAATATGCACAGCCACAGCAATGTTAAATGATTCTTAGGCCTTTGACACAAAAGAGCTGTTACTGGCCCATAAATGAAAAAGATGTTTTTCACTACAAGTCCTTCCTCTCAGGAGTTTCCCTCCCACCTGGAGTTTACACAGCTCACACTCACCGATCTTTTGGAGCTATTAATCCATCTAGGTATTTTGTAAACTGCAGGAAACTTTGGGAGTGAGTCGGGTTTGAGTGCCTGGTGTTATTAATAATTTATGCTTCATGCGAGAAGAAAATTGATCCAAAACATCCTGGAGAGGCCAATCCATGCTGCCTCTGTGATCAGCTGAGACACAAATTAAATGTGAGGAATGAATGGAAATGTATCGTGGAGAAAAGCTGCACAGACCCATTCCAAGCCAGGAGGTGCAGAGCTGGTGAGGGCTGTCAAAGGGAAGAGCATGGTGTCCTTTGAAGCCTGGTCATGGAGACAAGGATGTAGGAAAAGATCCTGCAGCAAAAAGTGGTCAAAAGTTCTTAAGAGGAGGACGAGAGCAGCTCTGTTTCCTGAAGGCAGCACTCCAGATCAAACAGCTCTTTGTGGAAATGTTCAAAAACAACCCAAACCACCTCATCCTGGGTTAAAGATGAGCTCCAGTACCTGGGGCTGGATGGGAGGTCAAAGGAGGAACACTGGGGGACTTCAGTAGATGCTGAGGCTGTGCTGGAGCTACGAGATGGACCTGTTGTGTCAAAGGTAAGAGTTTATGTTTTCTCCTAAGAAAGAAAAATGTTCAGAAAATAATCCCTAATGGAATCTGTGAAGCGTTTGCGGATCTTTAATTCCATCCTGGATACACTGATACATCCTTTGTTTCTCTTTGCTGTTCTTGCCTTTAAAGTAACTTCTACCAGAAGTCACACATATCTGACCCAGAAATACAAGAATTTCACAGCCTCTGAGGAAATGCGCTGAAGGGAGGTTTTCTGGAGCTTTTCAGCTGGGAATGAAGCCTCCTGCCCATTTGTTTACCACAGAGGGAGCCCAGGAGAAGGACAAAGTGCTGGAGTGAAGGAGGTGGTACAGAAATCGCTGCAGGCACCTGCTGTTTCTGGAAGTTTCTGTTTTGAGGATTGTGCTGACTTTGGACAGGTAAGTTACCATGGACTGGTAGAACTTTTTATCAGATATTTTCCCTGTTTGTTTTAATTGCTACACATGAATAAGCATGTAAATGAATGCTGGTGATACTTTTTGCCTTTGTAAGTGTGAACTGTATAGATAAATGCATCTACATATTTGTGTGTCCTTATCAGTCTTGATATCCTACTTGCTGATGTGATAGTGTCATCTAAGTTGTGTCATACTTGGTTCAGGACAGATTCATATAACTGTTCTTTCTGCTCTTCAAATGAGCACCTATTTTAGTGAGGTAAATCCAGAATAAATCCCATGATCAGGGAAATCAGGTTCTTTTGCCATCCCTGCTTAAAAATACTGGGAAATGCTTACACTCAAAGAAAAAGATCTCTGACACTGAAAAATGCAGTGAATCAATATGGTATAGTGGGGCAGAATAATTTAACCACGTGTTTGTACAAACATTATTTTCTAAAATCCTGGAATCATAGAATGGTTTGGGTTCAAGGCAGCTCAAAGATCTCATTCCACCCCCTGCCATGAGCAGGGACACCTCCCACTGTCCCAGGTTGCTCCAAGCCCCATCCAACCTGGCCTTGGATGCTCCCAGGGATCCAGGGGCAGCCACAGCTTCTCTGGGCACCCTGTGCCAGGGCCTCACCATGCTCACAGGGAAGAATTCAGTGGTGGCACATTATGGTCCAAAAATGCTACTGCTCTGGTCCTTGACACACAAAATGATTTGACACAAAGCAAATCCGTTGTTTTGTGTCAAATCATTTCAATTTACACCCTGCAAGCATCACATGCTAATCACTGTTGATTAGAAGAGTTGTTCTGCTCTGGACACACCTGGATGGAGCATCCATCCAGGTCGCTGCATCCCTGCTTATCCCTCTGCACCTGCAGTGTGGGATCACGAGGAGCAGACACAGGCTGAGGGTGGGTGACCTGTCAGGGCAACAAACTGCCACCCTGGATTTTCAGTCCTTGGCTGCTCTCTGGAGATGCTGGTCAGGGTGCCAAGTTTAAAGCTGTTTCTAATGATTTGCCACTTTGCTGTTGAAACTGAAGTAGGAGTGGGAACATATCGGCTTCGGCCAACCAGCAATAGGTGCTTGAAGGCGATGAGCACCAAAATACTTCTTGGCCACTGTTCATTAATTTTCTCTAAATTCCAAGGGGAAGATGTCAAATTTTTGCCTTTTTTTTTTCCTTTCCTTGCAGGTTCAGTGCCTCCGGTAGCTTTTGCAGAGTTCCAGATTTAGTGGCCTTTGCTAAATCTGGTTTAAAAAGGGCCACTTGTCCACATCCCTCTCCCATGCGCCCCACATGAAAATCAGGAGTTTGAGAAGCAGAGTCAAGGTTTGGAACCATCAAATCCTAGAATGTTTTGGGTTGGAAATGACCTTAAAATGACCTTAAAGATGATCTCATTCCACCCCCTGCCATGGGCAGGGACACCTTCCACTGTCCCAGGCTGCACCAAGCCCTGTCCAGCCTGGCCTTGGACACTCCCAGGGATCCAGGGGCAGCCACAGCTGCTCTGGGGACCCTGTGCCAGTCCCTCTCCACCCCCTCAAGGAAGAATTTCCTCCTAATTTCTAATCTAACCCTGCTCTCCATCAGCGATGTATTTTTCCTTCATGACATCAGTCTACTAAGTCTGCTGGAGTTTTTAGGCACATTTAAATTGTGCATAATTGAACCCTAAAAAAACCTCCAGAGATCTCCATTTTCTGTTTTATTGTTTTCAAGAAGGTTTTTCCTATCTCCATAGAGCCAACATTCAAATATCCTTCAGGAAGGGAATGCTGGACCCTGGTTGAGAGTCTGGAGGTCTCTGCAGTGGTTTTGCACAAGTTGTCTAGAAAAAGGACAAAGTCTCCTGGTTGAGAATTTGTGGCATGAAGGTCTGAGTAAGAGGAACTGTACTTTCCATTGCATCACTGATGTATCAGTCCAGAGCTTTCCCACATCTCATAAGCTGCTTTGAGCCCGTGCAGTTAGCAGAGTGGGGAAAAAAAGGAATTGAAGAAGCAAAAATAAATATTAAAGCACGTAAGAATTAAATATCACCTATTCAAATAGCAATTATGCCGTTGAAAACAAGATCACCACACCTGTACAAGAAAAGACAACCAAGCCTAAAACATCTGTTTGGATCCACCTGCCAAGCACCTGTTCCTCTGTTTCAATGCCATTTGATTGCTGGAGATGTAGAGGCTCTTGTGAGGTAATGAGTGATTTTACATTATGCATGATTGAAAACAGGTGTTCTAATGCTGTACAATTCTATGCATGAATAATTCAGTTTGTTTAGAGCAAGATCTTTAAAAGAAATATGGTCTTTATTTTTTTTTTATAAATATTAAGGTTATTCTCTGTAATGTATGGTGGATGGTCTTTTCAGCAGGCTCACTGATGACCATTTTTGTATAATTTCATGGGTAGGAAATAACACTGTGAAAGGTAAAAAAAATAATTATACCTAAAGCACATAAGCAATGAAAATTGAAAGCTTTCTTTAGCAAGGAGGGGGGAAAAAAACCTGTCAGTGTTCTAAGGGGGAAAGCCAGATGACTTTTGGCAAAGCCTGCTTCTCACCACTAACAAAACAGCCCAAGAGCTTAATTATAGAGGGGTGAATGTGCCTCAGGGATAAGTAAGTAGCTAGTCCATCTCTTGGTCCGAATTCCAGCTGAGCCTGAATATGTTTAAGAATTTGTTTGGTTTTTTTTTTTCATCTCTCTCTCTTTTTCCTCATGATTATGAAAATGTTTCTTGCACAGTTGTGTGCTTTGTGCTGATGGAAGATGCTGCAGACTCAGGTCTTTACCCACAGACCAGTTTCCGTGCTGGGAGCTGCAGGATAAATAAATGCTCCTCCTCATCATGGAGAATTCAGCAGCTGCTTGGGATCGCCTCCCAGAGATGAAGGGGATGTGGAAGTCAAACTGAGAGGTGCAGCTAGGCTTGCAGCATCCCCTCTGCCTCTCCCCAAGGTAAGCAGTGCAGCTGGAATGGCTTCAGCCACAGAGCTGGGATGAGATGGACTGGAGCAGCCAAAGGTTTTCCTGCCACGATGTGTGTTTGCTCTCTCCTCGTTCCCTCAGCCGGGGATGTGATCTAGTTTGGTTTAGCAGCAAGGGTAGTGCCTGTTGTGGTGTTAGTTTTTATTATGGGAGCCTTCTGTGGTGGGCAATGGGGAATCTTGGTGGGGGTGAAGGGATGGGAGAAACTGAGAGTGAACAGAGGATTGCAGACCTTCCAGACCTTCCTGTCCTTTGAAGTTGATGTGACGATGACGTGGGAAAAGAGCAGAAGGGAAGAGGGAAAATGAAATTTTGGATTTGCAAGGAGGAATGAACAATGGTCTCCCTCAGGTGGCAGATGCCCCATCCCTGGAAACACCCAAGGCCAGTTTGGACAGGGCTCTGAGCAACCTGGTCAATCTGAAGATGTCCCTGTTCAATACAGGGGGGGTTGGACTGGAAGGCCTTTGAAGGTCCCTTCTAACCCAAACCATTCCGTGATGCTAGGAAAGAAAAGAGGCTGAAAGCCATTATTAAAAGCTGCTCTAGTTCCCTGTGTTAATTAAAAAATGCACCACGGTGAAAGAGCACCAATTTTTTGGTTGCTCGTGTATAACCTGAGCACTGGTTTGCATCCAGTGGCTGTAGAGGTGGCTGTAATAAACTTCCACACATTCTGTGGGTTCAGGAAATATAAGGAGGAAAATTCAAGAACCCAAAACATCCAGGTGAGACCCAGGGTGAACAGGGGCAGCTCAAACTTCTCAAGCTGTGTCCCACACTGCTCAGGGGACACCAGGCCAGAGTTCCTTCAGGCCCTAAAAGCAAAGATTCCATGGCCAAACCTGGCTAAGCTGCAGACATTTAGGGGTTTGGCTGAAGCAGATGTGTAATCTTTGAATATTTTATATACAGTAAGTTACAGGAGACTGTAAATTAGAGTTTATAATACCCTATCCATTCAGCTACTGACAAAGTATCTAAGGTAATCTGACCTGCTTCACAGACCATGAGAAAAATCCTCATGTAAAGTGAAAAAGATGAATTACAGAGAGGTGGAGGAATTTGTCTCAACTCAGATATTGGGTTAATTCCCACGTCAGGCAAAAGAATGTTTCACCAGGCTTTACTTGAATAAGGTTGGGGAGGTTTAATAGATGCAGCCCCAGAGGGCAAGGGATAAACTCTGCTCCCTTGGAGCCAATAACCATGCCACCAAAAACATGAGTGGGGATCAAAGTGAAGGGAATGAGTGAAGAGATCTGAGAGAAGAAAAACAGCAAGGAGGGAAAAAGGAGTGGTGTTTTTTTTTTGTTTTTGTTTTGTTTTGTTTTGGTTTGGTTTGGTTTTTTTGTTTGTTTTTTTGTTTGCTTGTTTGTTTTTGGTTTTTTTTTTGGAAATGATAAGAAAAAGGAACACGTCCTGGTACCAAGCTCCTGCAATAAGGAAAGTTTTTCTTTTCACTGTGACTTATTCTCCCCTTTAATAATAAGAAAATAAATTGAATCTCATCCTTATAAAATGTTGTATTAGGCGGGAAATGAAAAGGGGTGATGTTGCATCTTTTGGGGTTGAAGATGCCTGGACTCCTGAGGGTTTATCTGTTTCTGGTGCAAATGATGGGAACTCACAGGTCCCACTGGGCAGCCTCCCCTTTCCCAGTAACAGCTGTTTTATAGAACACCTTATCTGATTGGCTTTAAATTGATGTTGGGGGGTATTTTCTATCTGCTTTAAATCCAGCACTCGACTCTCCCAGAAACACATCCTGCTCTTAGCCCTGCCACATCTTCTCTGCAGCAGTAAGAGAAGGCTCCAGAAGTTCCTCTACCACTTTCTTAACTATTTCCATTCCTTTTCTGGGTACTGCGGTGACCCACTTGTCCTTGCAGTTGGATCCTACAAGGGCAAAGTTTATCTTGGTCATGTTCTGTGAGCCAGCTCAGGTTCCTGAAGACAACAAAGAAATTTTGGCTTTCTACCTTCATTCCTTTGCTGCGTGGTGTCAGAAGGAAACAGTTTTCCAGAAAACACATCCCAAAGAAAACCATCAGAGTTTCTCTTTTGCAGGGATACCTGTGCGACCCAGGGCTGTTAGGAGGCTTCCAGATGAGGCTCTGAAAGATGAATGTGGAGCTCTCTGATATCTGTGCTGGATATGGAAACATTTAGTTTCTGAAACCTTTTGATGGACTCAGATGGAAGCTGTTCCATAAATCAAAAGTACGTATTTACCTTTCCTATATACACCTCCTGTGATTTATTAGGTAACTGTTTCTTGTCATTGGGACCCTCCAAATTATTTGACTTTGGTTTCCTTTCAAGAATTAACCAGGCTATGATGAATCATGGAATCACAGAATGGTTTGGGTTGGAAAGGAGCTTAAAGCTCATCTCATTCCACACCCCTGCCATGGGCAGGGATTCCTTCCCCTATCCCAGGCTGCTCCAAACCCTGTCCAACCTGGTCTTGGACACTTCCAGGGATCCAGGGGCAGCCACAGCTTCTCTGGACAATGTGCCAGGGTCTCAGCACCCTCACAGGGAAGAATTTATTCCAAATCTCTAATCTCAATCTTCCTTTCTTCAATTTAAAGCCAGTTCCCCTGCTCCTATCACTACAGGCCCTTGTAAGAAGTCACTCTCCAACCTTCTGCATGTCCCCTTTGTGTGTTGGAATGCTGCTGTGGATATACAGGAAATTTTCCATTGCTTACTGGGAGATCTGTTCCCCTGATATCTCTTGCTGCAGCAGAGGTGACAGAACAAGGTCCTTTCTCTAGGTACCAGTAGCCCCATTTCCCAAACCAGTAGTTCACTCCTTCTTATCCCCAGTTAAAATCCCGTTGAAACTGTCAAGAGTTGTTTCCACCTCTTTAATTTCGTTTTCAAGCTAAATCCTCCACTCCTTCGTATGCAGAGGCTGCTGCGGCCTGGATCTCATCTTGTCTTCTAGTAACATCTTCCAGATTTGTTTTAAACTGATTAGACACTGCTGAAGAATCAGCTTCTCTCCCCCGGACAGTACAAAGCCAAGTGTTGACAGAGCTGGCTCACGGCCATCGGCTCCACGATGACACAGCATCGCATCTTTTGACAGCCCCCACTTCGTTTGGGGCACTCTGAAACATTCACATACCCTGAAGAATTAAAATAAAATAAATTACTGAGTGTCAGGAGACTGCAATTATAAAAAGAAGTGTTGGCCTGACCATAGAGTTGCGTTAATTAAAGGACTTAGTCTATACGCCGGAGCGAGGAATAAGAAAGTTATTTCTGCTGTTCTAATGTGGCTGCAGTTTTTTCCTGAATTTTGGTTTTGAGAAACAGATTATCCTTTTTATTGGGCTATGGAGAGAAATTATGGGGAATGAGCTGAGTGATTTTCAAATTCTCTCAGTAGGAGTAGGAAAGGAGGGAAATACTTGTCCTTCTTTAACTAAATAGCTTCCAGTGCAGTTTAGAAACAAGGGACACTAATTTCTGGGTCCCATCTCGGCACAGGGATATATCTAAGTCACTGGGATGGTATGTATTTCCACCACCTAGATTCTTTTCTGGATGGAATCATCCTGCCTTTAAGTATGAGTAGGAAATACAGAAGGTCACAGTAACAAATACTGTTTCTGGGATTAATTAGTCCCTAAGGGTTAATAAAGCTCATCAAGAAATATACTGAAATGAGGCAAAGTTATCTCTAGAGTTTGAGTCTTCCCATCACAGTGTCCTAAGAGATGTCCTGTGGTTTGACACTTAATTAATATGTTTATTTATCTTTGTTTTTTTAACATCCATCACCATAATAGCCAAATATAAACATTTCATCCTGTTTTGTAAAAAGCCTATGGTCCATTTTATTGCAACAGTCACTTTCCCAGCTCCCACCAGTGACTGAAAAAAACCCCACCAAATCCCTGAAATTTTCTCACCACTTTTGCTGGAAGCTGTTATGTTTACAAACATGTGGAAAATGTGCCTCTTTTGCCTCCTTTGAGTGTCATGGGAACACAAACTGAGGTCTGCTCCAGTAGCATGCTCGGGGCTGCCTGGTGCATCTCGGGGGTCTCATAATGCACGAGGTTGTTCCAGAGTCCAGCTCAAAGTTACACTCTGCTTGCCAGCATCCAAGATCCCAAACAATTTTACAAATAACCTGACTTGAGTATTAGAATCTGACAATTTTTCAAAGAGAGCTAATATTTTTGCTATTTATCCACGTTAAAGCATTATAATGTCCTCGTTACTCTCATTTTAACTTACAGGATTCCCAAGGAATATTTGTTAGAATTATTGGCTTTAGCTTATGCTGTTTGTAACTCACTTTTTATAGACTTGACTGGTCAGGTAATTTCCACAGTATTGTTCTTGGCTCCCTAACTGGATCCCATCCAAATTTTCAAAGTGCTTCTACAGAGATAATGGAGTACATTCCAGCACCCTGTGAAATGTCAGCTGAAAATCCAGTGTTAGATGTGTGAGATAACCTGGGTAGAGTTGCCAGATGCTGTAATTTTTTGCTTGGGAGAACCAAACACCCTGAAGTTACCAAGACAGTTCTGCCAAAAGAAAGAAAGGAAATGTAAAGGAGAAAATAAGGAGAGTGATGAAGAAAAAGTGTCCAAAAACTGCAGTTTGAGGCTTAAAATGTGGGGTTTATCTCGATTTCCTTATAGGAACAGCAAATGCAGCACTATTGTTTTATACCAAAAGGAGTTGATGCGAGTAACAAACTCCCACTGTGAAAAGTATAAAATAATTTTTTTGAGGAAATCCATAAATCCCATGTTAAAAAAAGAAAAATAATACAAATATAACTCTTCGAGCCCAATCAGCTGAGAAAAGCACGATGATAAAACCAGAAACAAATTGAAATTGAAAATGGCAAATAGTGTTTTTTTAAAAATACTTTTATGACATAAGACATTTTTACTATGAATTGATGCTTCTTTAAAAGGGGCCCACTAGGATAAGCAGGTCTCAGAGGTGCTTGATTTGGGCCATGTAACCTTCTTGGAGGTTGGACAAGAAGATCCCCATAGATCCCTTCCCTCCTTCTGTGATTCTCCTTTGAGGACATTTGAAAAAGTTAATCCTGAATGCTCAGAGATCTCCCTGCTTTTCATTATCTTTTTTTTTAAATTTCCTTTTTCTTAACAAGGGCCAGAACCGTGTGCATGATTTTCTGTGATAGATTCACACGGGAGGTATTCTGGAACTGGCCAAGGACACAGCATTTACAAGAAGGTCCTGACAAGCATCCAAAAGTCCTTGTGAAGCTTCCATTTTAGATGACCCCATGGAATGTGAGAGAGCTCTCTTTTTAGTGGAATGGCATCTTCTGGCCAGAGTCATATCCAGAAATTCTGCTGTGCTTAACCCGTTCTTGAAATGCCCAGTGCAGTGAATTTAAGGGTGGAGGTAGGAATAACGCGTTTGTGTTTTCTCAAAAAGGGGGCCTGCAGAGCCCTCAAGCTCTTAACTCTGATTTTTTCCTGCTCACAGAACTTCCTTTCTGGTAAATAGGGTTTCTGAGAAGATCATTTGTCTATTTGAGCCCCTCATTCTGGAAAAATCAGAAGAATTTGGGTTGTCTTCCTCGCTGACATATAAATAGCTCC
>NW_005054298.1:1533114-1534629 GCF_000277835.1 Geospiza fortis | reverse complement strand
GGGGCAAAGTTTATAATTTTGGGTGGAAATCATGAGAAAGTTAGCTGGTTCATCAGGGCTTTGTTTTGCCTTTTTTTGGATTTGTTCAAAATCAAAAGTCAAAGTGAAACTCGGGGGATGTGAACCCGCTTGAATCCAAACCAAGAGAGCGATGTGCCAGATCTCCCATGAACCAAAAACCACTGGGTTCTCACAGTCCCTGTCCAAACAAGAATGCACAAATATAAATCAAATATCCTCTTGTGCTCCTCACAGCTTTCACGGAAAACAAGGCAGAATATTAAAAAGGTCTGCTCAGTTTTGCTGCAGCAACTACCAAAATATCCTGTGATCATTCGATAGCTGGCAGTTAATATCCTGATCTATTCTCTTTCCTCGGTAATCCAGCCCTTTCCAGCTAACACTTGACGTTGGCATGCACAGCATAACCCCTCAGCATCTTCCTTGGTTGTACAATTTCACAGGGAAGACTCTGCACAATTCACAGTCCTTTACATCCCTGCTCGAGGAGCCAAGGAGGGAGACGGATTTGCAATTATATGAAAACCGCAAGCAGCCTGATCAGTACAAAGACAGGATGCTTAACAGGTCTGTGGCAAGCTGGAGTACTGAGAAAATATTTAATGATATTTTTCCCTGTGGTTCACCTTGTTTGAGAACAAACCCCTGCTCCTAAATGAGAGAAGAAAAAAAGAAAAAAACAAAATCAATGTTTTTCAGTGCTGTCACTCATCGTGCACCAAACAGTTTCTGAAGACGTAAAAAAAGAAAAGTGCTGGTCATGGAAGAACAGCAAAGGTTTCCTTTGTAACTAAGACACACTTGTTTGCAATAACATGTGTGCTTTTAAATGCTGCCAAGTTGCTGAGGCTATCTCTCCTAAATGCAATCTTTAAATATGTAAGTGTTAGAAAAAACAAGGTAATGTTCAAGAAATGTTAAAGTAAAAAAAAAAGAAAAAAAAGTTTGATCAGATGGTTAAAATCCAGTCATACTGAAGACAACCTGTTTATGACCTTTCTATGCTAAAAGCTAAAAATGTCATTTTTTTCCCCTGCAAGATTAATTGCCATCACTTTGGGAGTAGTGAGCTGGACATTATTATATGATGTCAATTAATGATTAAAAAAAAGGTGGTTTGCAAATGTAGCACCACAGTCCCTGGTGCATTACATCATTTCTGAAAGATCTTAACACGTGATAAGCAAAGAACACTTTAACCTAAAAGTCCGAGTGTTACAACCTCGTTTTTGTTGTAACACCCTATGCACAACCTTTTGGCCTTGAAGTCAGCTGCAATAAAACGAAGTCAAAAAGAAAAGGAAAAATGACCTCTTAGAAGGAGGAGACACCCTCCTGTCCTGCTGCCTGAGTGTTAATGCCACGGAATGAGTCACGGTGGAAAATTTGGTGTTGATCTGAGCTTGTGCACTGCTCTGAGTGAGTTCTGTCATCCAGACCTCCTGCTCTGGTCATAGGGTAGCTGTGATCCAGGTGTCATCCCCTGGACAATGC
>NW_005054298.1:1516114-1531114 GCF_000277835.1 Geospiza fortis | reverse complement strand
AATATTTATTTGTCCTTCCTCCTTTTCCCTTTCCCTCTTCCCAGCTGGGCTCATTCCATGCCTGACTCTTTTAACTCTTTACCCATAACCTGAAAGTTTTGCCCAAGCATGAAGGAGCTCAGATGTGAAACTCTGTGTTTAATCAGAGCAAACAGCACCGTGGAACAGCTTTGGGGTGGATGATTGAGGGGAACTTTCCTAGAAGTTCCCTGGAAAAAATATACCACGTAATCCACAAATGATTCCTGGCTTTTTAAGGATTCTGGCGTGGCTGTTTTGCTCTGATTTTAGGAGTTATTTTTTTTTTTTTGCTTTGCCCATGCTCACGTGGGGGTTTGCACCCATGGAATTTCGGAATGGGAGTTTTTCATCTTCCTTTCCCCCCGTTCATTTTGGAAAACTGTCTTCCAGATGTTGGTAGTTTCTCTCTGTAATATTAGCACAGCAAGAATGACAAGTAATTGTTTTCCTCCCCATTTAATTGTACCTATGTGTTCTTAAGTCTATTACATGCTCCGCTTCATGCTTCACCCACTTTTAAAACATCCAGATAAATGAGTATCAGCAGAAGACTATTTTAATGCAGGCCCAGGGTCTTGCACAACATCTTCTCTACAGGCTGCCTATATAAAAATTAAAAAAAAAAAGGATAAAAACCTCAAAAGAACAAAAACATTAAAAGAAAATTTCCAATTCCAAATTCTGGACTCTTTCCTGAGGAAAAAATATAGACAAATCTTTTTTTCTCTTCTTTTTCAGCAACACTTAAAACTATCTGTCACATTCCTTGATTCCTTTAACAATGAGAGAAAATGAATATTTTTCAATTTCATCCTAAAAAGGGATATTAGGTCAATCTACTTTGTTTTTTTTTCTCATCTGTTTTCTCTTAATTTTATTGTTTTCTCTGCATTTTAATCATTTTCCTGCACTTCTCAGAAGAGTGACCAATCTCTAGGGGACAGGGAAATATTTGACAGTGATAGTGGTTTCCCTAAATCAAATTACAGCATTTTCTCAGGTGTTAGAGAAACACTGCTCAAATAACTGAATTATTAAACTGCCTCCTAATGAAAGTTCTCCATAAGAAACCCCAAAAAATCAGAAGCTGACCCATCAAATCATGAAGATTTTTGCTGTAACACCACTATGAGGAAAAATAGGGATGGGGACTTTACTGGAGATTTGTTCACCACTGAGGGGGAAAGGGAAAGGACATGATCCCATTTGACACTAAAAATCTTGCTGGGTTAATTACCACCTCCCTAAGCAGAGAAATGAAGGCAGGGAGGGCATTCTCATGATGACAACCCCTACCCAGTAGCAAGCTTTGCATTTTCCCAAGGCTTGAAGACCATTTTGCCCTGACACATCCAATCAGTGATACTCAGGCATACCCTCTGGAGCAAAGCTCCAATTTTTGAGGATACACAGGGCAAAAAGAGGGACTGCAGTAGGTCATTATTAAAATATTTACAGTATGGCTTGGCCAGTGCTGAAATGGCACAGCTGGCCTGAAGTCACATCAAGGTCTTCTGGCATTTGAGTGTTTCCCCAATGGCTTTGTGCAGTAAAGTGTTAAGTCCTCCCGAGCATTTTATGTATTTGAGGCAGTAACTTTAAAATAAAAAATAGGAACCTTAGAGCAAAGCTGCTATTTTGAGAAT
The DNA here is from genome assembly GCF_000277835.1 of Geospiza fortis. Taxonomy (NCBI): domain Eukaryota; kingdom Metazoa; phylum Chordata; class Aves; order Passeriformes; family Thraupidae; genus Geospiza; species Geospiza fortis. The sequence continues at coordinate 1,529,447 of NW_005054298.1, read as the reverse complement.
TTTAAGCCATTATTGACTCCTGTCAGATCAGTTTCTAGACTTATTGACTCTAGAAGTAAATATAGACTGAGAGAAAGTGAGGTCAAGTCAATATTTATCTTGCAGATCAATACATTTTGATACTAACCAAAAATTAAGCTCAATACATGCATATATTATATGCAACAAGGTTAGGAGAGATCCATTCAGAAAATTTGTCAATTTGAAATTTCCCCACGGAATCCAACCTTTCCTATCCAATTTCCATTAGAAAGTCTGTCCCTTTAAGGGTGGTTAAGTGACAGGAATCACGATTCCACATCCTCCAATCAGGAACTGAGGAACAGCAAAAGGAAAAAGCAAAAAAAAGTGACCAGATGTGAGTTTGGTTAAGGTATTTGGAAGAGGCAGGTGAGTTATGGAGGTATATGGGGATTAAGGTAATGTGAAATGTGATTTATGCAATATTCTACCTGCAAGGACCCTTTGGATGGACCTTGGGACAACCTGGGCTAGTGGAAGGTTTCCCAGACCATGGCAAGATGTGGAATGAGATGATCATTAAGGTCCCTTCCAAATCAAACTGTTCCACAGTTCTCTGATTCTAAATATGAAGAAAAGATGGAAAAATGTGGAGGTGGACTTGCAGCAGGATGTGGCACAAGTTCTAAAAGGAGGGATCAGGAGTTCCTGAGCTGCAGTACATGGGATGCAGTGGTGGTGGAAGTTTGGGAGTTTTCTGTGTGGACAGAGCTATTTCCTGGTGAAGGGAGAAGAATTTGTAAACTATGGAAAGATTTGAATGGCCTAAAAATCAAAAAAACCAAATAATTTAGTCTTTAATGCTCCCACTTAACAATAAGACAAGAAAAGGGCAACTTCGTCATCCACAGTCTGGCACAGCATGGGTAGAAATTTCTTCTTCCCTTCCCTTCCCTTCCCTTCCCTTCCCTTCCCTTCCCTTCCCTTCCCTTCCCTTTTTACGCTGTTTTTCCTCCTTTTTTATCCCCTTTTCCTCCTTTTTTTTCTTTTTTTTTCACTCATTTCTCCCCCTTCTTTTTTATTTTTTTCCTTACTCTTTTTTCCCCCCTCCTTTTTTGTTTGTTTGAATTTTTTTCCTTCATTTCCCCCCCCTCAGCTTCTATCACAGCCCAGGATGCATTTGCACCCCAGATAACAGCGGTGACCTCACATTTACATAGCACCTCTCACCCCAAAGGATCTCCAAACGCTTTGCAAATTTAACACAGCCTGTTCTCCACCTCTCCACACTTGGAAATCCCTTCCCCTTCTGCTGGAGCTCATGCAGCTCCTGCTGAGAGGAGCAGCACTTGCAGCACTCCCCAATAATTCAGGGAAAGGGGGGATTCCCTCTCCAAAAAAGACAAAAAAAAAAAATCCAGCAATAATTTTAGACAGGCTGAGTGTAATTACACAAATCTGGAATTTGGCCAGAGCACTGCAGGTACAGTGGATACGTTCCCAGAAAAAGTTGGATGTGCATGACCGGGAGGAAAGGGTGTAAAAGTGAGTGAATGCTCCTCGCCTTTTCCACTGTTCTTTTCATCTGGGAAAAATATGTTGTAAAAATAAAACCTGTGTGGCTGTGCAAAACTCTTCCTCAGAGGTAATTTCAAAGAGAGTGGAGATGATAAAATGATATATTAATTGGTAAAATGTGATTTCATTCAGAATAAAGTGGTGAATCTCACCAAATTTAGCTCTGCAAATGTAGCAAAGTATATTCCTCATCCAGCATAAAAAGGTGGCATTTGTTTGATTTCGGTTTGATGAATTATTAATTTTATCACAGCTAAGATGACAGCTAATATTAGGACATTGAATTATTAATTTTCAAATGTGGCAATAAAAAAGCAGAACAAACACAAATTGAGACACATTTTAGGTGTGAGGTGACTTGCTTACATAATGTATGTCAGAAAACAAAACCGCAGAGACAGAGATTTAAACCTTGCCAAGCAACTGCCTTTGCCTTCAAACCTCAGGTATGATTTTTAGCCTTACTTCAGAAACCGTATTCCTTGACTATTTTAATGTGCATATTGGATATATTGCTCTTCCTGTATTCTCCAGCCAAAAAAGGGTCTCCAGGTAATTTTTCTGTCTCTGGATACAGTTTTTGGGGGCCAAAGAATAATAAGGGAATGTGTAACCTAGGTAGAATGTTAATCTTTCTTTCTTTTTCAGGATGAACAGGTTGAAAAGTATAAGAGAATATTATTCAGTTTAGTCTTTTGCTCTTCTTTCCTGCTGTTTTGTTCACCCCTGCTTGTCATGTGGCGCAGGGTAAATAAGCACTTCAGGGCTTGTTTCCTTAAAACTGTTTCTGTGAGGTTTCAGCCTTAAGAGCCAGCACAGGATTTATCTGGCTCCACTACTGCCCTACAGGCTAATACTGATTTTCCTGTCAAATGTCTCCTTTGCAAATATTCTTCCTTCCCAACTCTCCAAATGAAGATGGGAGCTTTGAAGTCTTTCTTATTCCATGGCAAAATAGTCAACAAAACATTTCCAAATGTCATACCTTTTTTTTTTTTTATTTTATTTTTGAAAACACTGGTGCAATGCTGCCCCTGAATGTAGGGTGAAACAGGGATCTGAAAATGAGCACAACCAGTGTCCATCAGGGATGCTGACAAGTGTAGGTGGGTTTTTGAGGGCAGTATTCCTAGGCCAAAGAAGAGAAACAGCTGTCTGTCCCCAAGCCTCATTGGGAATTAATCCAGCTCAAAGCTGGATTAACTTCTATTGAAAAAAAAAAAAAAGGCCACAAACTTGTATTCCACTGCCACATATGGCGATTATTTAGACTACAAATATTAGGCAGGGCTAGCTGGTTGGGTACTAAAGAGAGACTGATTTAAATCACTTATTTTTATCCTGCTGACAAAAAGGGGTGGGGGAGAAAAAGCATCTGTCACCCATGTGAGTTCAGAGGGAGGCCATGGCAGAGGGACAGGGGCAGGAGGGGCCGGAGTGTCCCAAGGGAACGCGGTGTGAGAGCCCAGCTGTGCCCAGGAGGGTCTGCTCCAGAGCCATGAGCTCACCTGGCTGCTGGAAAAGGGGGGAAAGATGAGCAGGGATGGGAAAGATGGGAGTTTGTTTCATGAACAGGGCATTCCTTGAGCTTTTGTTGCAGTATTGGCCTCGTTACGTGGTTGAGACGACAGAAAGATGGCAAAAGCTCCGCAGTTACAGCTAGCTCTAATTCCCTCTACTCTTTCTATTTCTAAAGCTTCTAAAAATCATCTTACCTTTCTATTCCCCGCAGAGGGGATGCTGATCACTGGAGGAAGCTGATTTCTCCTCTGATCTCTCTGCTGATCCCAAGTGGGTTTTTGCTGTGCTCAGAGTGGGAGGTGAGCCTCAGAGCTGGAGCGCAGGTAAGCTTTGAAGTGCAGCTTGCATGGGAAGGCCAAAAAGCACAAATTTATACTCACTCCCACTGAGTGAACCTGTTTATTTCTCAGATGGGCTTTGACCTGCTGTGTGCTCACCTGAGAATTTCAGCAGGGACAAAAGCTTTTCATGGGTTCAGAAGTTTTTCAGGCACGGCTGTGACCTGCAGTGCAGGTGTGGTGGGAGTTAAAGGTAACATCTGCTGCAGATGTGGGAGCACTCACAGCTAAATCCCAAACACAGGCTGGAGCTTTGCCTGTACATACAGACTTGGATCAAGAGCAGACGGAAATTTGTGGTGCTGTCTCAAGGAATGGGGTGTATTTGCCAATGTCCCTCTTGCAGGGAGGTGGTAGAGATGAAGTTCTGTAGTGATTTTGGCTCGCCAATTTGAGATTTAGCTAATTTTGAGATTTACAAAACCAAGACAAATTTCTTCCTTAGATTCATTTTATCACGGACCTTTGCTTCATTCTGTCAACTTTGAAAAGAAACCTCCTTTTTTTTTCCTTTTTGTTTTTTTCATTGTTTGGATTTTGTTTGTTTGTTTTCCATTTCAGTGGGGCATTCCTTGGTCACACACCTGCCATGGCAAGAGAAGGGATTCAGGGGTGTATTTCATTCATTCTTGGTTTACATGTTCATGCACAGCACAACCTTTTTTCCCTCCTCCCATGCAAAATCAGTGGAGTTTATAATAAGTACAAAGCCCCAAAATACAGCTGGTCACATCAGAGTGAGTTTCAAGATCTGCCTGACTGTGCTCAACCAAAACCTGAGGTTTCTCTGTTCTGGGTTTGTACACAGCAGTGGGCATTACATTACCCAAAATTCCAATATCTGCCATGAAGCAACTGCTTTCCTAGAGGAGCCCAAAATCTTTTTGAGGCTTCTCCTCTCTTTAAGAGGAAGAGCCAAAAAGAATTAAAGGATAACCCAGCCTCACCACCTTTTAAAGGTGATCCTGAGTGTGTGGGCTTGAATTTCTCTGGTTTCACACATTGCTGGTTATGTTGCCTATTATAAAGGATTCAGTAAGACACACTTTCTCCCAGTGGTATTTTATTTTGACACATCTCAAATGAAAATACAGCTCATTATTTTATACGGGATTCAAATGTGTTGTCACCTGGTTTTCATGCATTAAAATGTGATTCATTTTTTGCTGTAGGTACATGAAAAAGCAGAATGAGTCTTTAATGAGCCTATTTAGTAATTTATTAATCTGTCTTTTTGGTCATCCAAAATTGGGGCAAATGTCAGGCTTTTCTTCTTTTACAATGTGTCTGTGTTGAGAATGCCAGTGCTCTCTTTTCTGGCCCTGTTGCATTCTTTATCTTCATGGTTTGGCTCTCAAGAGGCATATTTAAATTGTCATAAACGTAGTAAAACTTTTCAGGAGAAAACACTGAGAGACCTTGTTTATTTAAGTTTTAAAAAATATTATTTATCATGCCCTGTAAAACATCATGTATCAATCCTCCAGGGACAGGGCAGCCTTTTCAAACCAGTCATAAGCTGAAAGTTTGTAGAGGTTGCAAATTAGGAGCTTGATTAAATAAAAACTGGTGTTAAGTCTGTGCCTGGTGAAGTTTCTGTAGGCACAGCAGCAATTAATGTGGGGCCAGCTAAGCAAATCTGTTGTGAACACGTTTCATTTTATGCAACATATATACACACAGAAAGCATGAAATTTTGGCCCAGGTGGATGTGCCAGTCTGTTGAGATTACCTGATCCAGGAGGTGTTTAAAATTATGGAAACCACAAGAGATCAATACTTCTCCAAACGTCTCTGGCACATTGAATGGATTCTTTTCAAAAGAATGTACTTCTTTTGCAAGGTTTCAACAATACCCAGTCCTTGTCTGAAAAAGGAGCCCATTTAAACTTGTGATTAACCAGAACCAACATTGCAGAGGTGGCCTCTGATCCCCACACTTGAATTGCAGTCTTGGAACAGGGTGCAGAGGCTGGATTTAGTCTGAATTTTGTTTCATTTGCAGTAGAACAGCAGAGCTGGCAAGCTCAGGCACTACCAGTGCTTTGTGGAAGCTGACATATGAATTTGTTCTACAAATGTGCCAGGGACACACTGATCCAACAGTCAGATCACTTCCAGAAGACACAGAGTTGGATCTCTGAGCTGACTTCAAGCTCTTTATTATTACTATCCAGTAAAATTAAAAATTCTGCATCGAGAAACCAGGTGATGAATGCGGCACTTGGTGATATCCCCCTGGAAACGCTCCCATCTTCAAATGGATAAAATGAAAGAAATAAATAGGCTAAAATATCCCAATCCTTCAAACAGAGAAGGTCACACTCCTCTCGTGGCCTTTGGGACTGGAGGTTTCAGACAGGTTTTGGGGGTTTGTGCTGGATTTTGATGGGACAATGCAACTGAAGTCAGTTTTGGTTGCAGGAAAGAGAAGGAAGTCTGTGGGATGGATGGTCAGGCCAACAGGACAAAAGAGAAAATACATAAAATCTCTTCAGCATTGAGGTGGGGTAACACTGCAGATTTATTACATGGAAGAATATTTTTGCTCTTTTTGTCTTTTCCATATTTTTAAAAAGTCTTAATCCTTCTGTATCATGACACACAGTTCCTTTTCTGCACTCCTACTAAAGGCCACTAACTCTTAAGTTCTGGTGTCTTAACTATTTTTATATTCCTGAATCAAACCTGCTGATAGCTGAACATGCTGTTTGAAAAACAGGTCCCAAGGGAAAACACCATAGAAAGGAAATATATCAATAAGGAAATACTAGCAACTGTGATGTGATACCATTTGTGCTTTATTTCTGAATGGATCAGAGGAAGCTTGCCTGTCGCTGCAAAAGGGAGAGGATCTGAGAATGAGCTCAGTCAGAAAATACTACATTAAAAACTCCTCCTTCTCTGGGAGAAAAATATGTTTCTCAAAAAAAAAAGTATAATAATAATTATGTGTTGATTTTAAGTACTGTGTGAGAATGAGAGAAATAAGAGCTGCAGAGACAAGGAGGAATCCTATGGTGTGTTCAGGCTGGGCTGGTGCTTCACACACCAACAGTGAGAGAGGAGAGTGCAGGGTAAAAAATGGGGAGCTGCTGTACCCTGGGTCATTAACATTGGCCATGTGGGGAGTTTTTCCACAGTGCCACTCACTTACTGTCCTGTGAGGAACGGAATGAAATTTTTTCCTGAACTTTTTTCCTCTTCTCTAGTTCCTTTTGTATTTGAGGGTAGGGGATCCTGCTGCCTCCAGCAGCGTAAGGATTTTAAAATCCATTTTAAAATTAAATAAAACCACACATTTTTTGACACTTATTATTCATCCAAACTATACATACAGTACAATTAATGCATTATTTCAGTTATCATGGGTTTGTCCTCACAGTGACGTTGAAAACTCTGAGCATCCTTTTCATAAATGCTGATACTTTAAGGAAACAAAATCTGTTCTTTAGTTTTCATAGACTCACAGAATGGTTTGGGTTGGGAGAGAGCTGAAAGCTCATCCATTTCCACCCTGTTCCATGGGCAGGGACACCTTCCACTGTCCCAGGGTGCTGGGACACCCCATCCAACCTGGCCTTGGACACTTCCAGGGATCCAGGGGCAGCCACAGCTGCTCTGGGCACCTGTGGCAGACCCTCACCACTGAGATTTTCTGCCTAATGTCTCACTTAACCCTGCTCTGTGAGCTTGATTCTATTCCCCCTTGTCCTGTCACTTGTCCAAAGTCCTCCAAGCAGGCATGGATAAGGAATGGCTGGAATTTGTCCCATTGCTGGGAGCTCAGGGGACAGGGTAACCATCTCCTTACCAGCCTGTCTCTCCAAAGACAACAAAACCCAGCAGAAGCTGGTGAAAATCTTTTTCCTTTCACATAGATTTGTTCCCTTTTCTTCTTCTTTTTTTTTTTTTTTAATGTTTTTAATTCCCTTTCTACTTTCTTTTGCAGTTGCAAATGTTTTGAGAATCCATCATCTTCCCAGGTTGACGGCAAGGCCCTCGTGACCCAGCTGTGAGTCACCATTCCCAGCTGGGTGGCTCTGAAGAGAGACAAGGAGCTCAGATGTGTCCCTGATTCCCCACCAGCACAGGCCAGGAACATCTGTCTGCTCCTTCCCTTCCTTCAGACGCTCCCAAGGAGGGGGTAGACAGGCAAGTAGGAATATGAAAGGGAAAGGATCAACTGGCCATGTTGTATTAGCCAACTTAAATAATTCCTCCTGGCTGTGGAAACAGTCTTCCCATCCAAAGCTGCTTTTTTTTTTCCCTTTCCTTTATATTTTTTTTTCCCAAACAGGAACAACTTATTTCCACTTTTGGGCAGGTTTCTTGGCCAAGGGGGAGCTCTCCCCACTGCCTCTCATGAGCCACTTCCCTGTGTGTGCCCCCCAAGCGACCTCAGAAAGTGCCTCAGGGACCCAACTTTGGTGAATAGCAAAATCAAAATATGCAAATGGAGCCTGGATGATCCCATATATAATCATGCAAACATTTTTTCCTGCAGTGCTGCCTGTGCCCAGCTTCCTGCCCTACTGCTCTGAGTGCCTCAGCACTGTCTATAGCTGTTGAGCTGAAGCACCCGGGGATGGCTCCTGAAGCAGGAAGAGAGTTCAATCTGCAGGATGGTTTTTCCAGACACTTTCTTTCTCATTCCCCCACAAGATAGTTGCTATTCCTCCGGATTTCACTGTTGTAATTTGGATGCCTCTACTTCAGAGCCAAGAGGAGATAAATGCCTCATTCAGCCTCTTCAGTCCACTCTAGTTCTATTTTAGTTTGAGGAGCCTGTGCTACTTGGAGAGAGGGAGCAATTCCTGCCAATAACTCAATCTTTCTCTAAAGTTCAGCATCTCATGCTGGGGGGAAAAAAAAAAAACTGAAAAGTAAAACTAACACGATGCAGTGCAGGGAGCTGAGTCCTGGAGTCAGGTTTGGGTGACAAAAAGTGTGCATCCTGAATCCCACAATGGGTTGGGTTGGGAGAGACCTTAAAGATCATCATTTTCCAACCTCTGCCATGGCAGGGACCCCTTCCACTATCCCAGGTTGCTCCAAGCCCTATCCAGCCTGGCATTGGACACTGCCAGGGACACACTTTCTTTCTCATTCCCCCACAAGATAGTTGCTATTCCTCCGGATTTCACTGTTGTAATTTGGATGCCTCTACTTCAGAGCCAAGAGGAGATAAATGCCTCATTCAGCCTCTTCAGTCCACTCTAGTTCTATTTTAGTTTGAGGAGCCTGTGCTACTTGGAGAGAGGGAGCAATTCCTGCCAATAACTCAATCTTTCTCTAAAGTTCAGCATCTCATGCTGGGGGGAAAAAAAATAAAACTGAAAAGTAAAACTACACGATGCAGTGCAGGGAGCTGAGTCCTGGAGTCAGGTTTGGGTGACAAAAAGTGTGCATCCTGAATCCCACAATGGGTTGGGTTGGGAGAGACCTTAAAGATCATCATTTTCCAACCTCTGCCATGAGCAGGGACACCTTCCACTATCCCAGGTTGCTCCAAGCCCTATCCAGCCTGGCATTGGACACTGCCAGGGACAGCCACAGCTTCTCTGGAACCTGTGCTAGGGCCTCACCACCCTCACAGGGAAGAATTCCTTCAAGGTAGAAGTGATGAAGTTCAGCTGGGAATTTTATCTCTTTATTTGTAATGCTCTATGCAGTATTTTGGGTGGTATTAGCAAAAGCCCAAACTCTATCTATTAAAAAAAAATCCGTAAAAATTTCCATTTTAAATTTGTAGTGAAATAACCCTAAACTTTTGCAAGTAATTAATTTTTTTAAAATTCTTTATATAGTTTGGCTCAATTTTTTTTACACAGTCTCAAGGAATGATAGATTTTCACAGCAAGCCTTCTGTCTAAGCCCATAGGAAAGCACTCCCTGTGCTATCCCAGTGGGTGTGAGATGGGAGCATCCTGTGGGCTGAGGAGCAAGGGGAGAGGAAGTGTCATCCACAATATCTGAACAATGAACAGAGCACCTTCCCACAAAGTCAATTATCCTTTCAAAAAAACCATCACACATGCTCAGGAACCAGATGTTGATATTGTGATATTAATCTAAAGGGAAGGTTGAATTTTATTTTTTTTTTAATGTTGGCTTTTTAAGGATCAAGCTGGATATTTTCAATATAATTGATAGAAGAGAGCCACATCCCCAAAGCCTCTTTGTTTCAAACTCAATATTTTTTTTTCTTCTGGAAAAAGCATGAAATGAAAAACACACTGTAAATATCATTACATTTGATTTGAGGTAAATGTTTCTGAAAAATACATATGCATCAAAAATTACACATCCACCAGTGGGGACTGGGCTTGGAATAACCTGGTCCAGTGGAAGTTTTACCTGGTCTAGGGGTAAGGAATGGAATGATTTGGGTTTGAAGGGACCTTAAACCCCATCCCATCCCATCCCATCCCATCCCACCCCTGCCATGCTCAGGGACAGCTTCCACTCCTCCAGGTTGCTCCAAACTGCGTCCAACCTGGCCTTAGACACTTCCAGGTGTTCATTTAAATTAAAGTTTTATAACTGTAGCAGCCCCTGTGCTCATTCAGAGACTTTTCTTATTTATCCAGTTGGACATCCTAAATTACTTTTATCATCATGCTGGAGAAATCATTGTCTTACCTCTCTTAGGACATGCTGGAGGGTTTATTCTCCCCTTGCTATCTAAGTAGTTATACTCATAAATCCTTGTGCATTGAGAACAGAATAGACTTTATTATATGCCCAGAAATTTCTTATGATTTCTAAGCTATTATCCCCAAATCCTAATTAACCATTATTAAAAATAATGGGTCCTTTTTAGGATGTGAGATATAGCAGCACGATAAGATACGATGTGAAAATCCCAAATATCACAAAGTGTTATTCTGCTGCTTTACTTTCCTTCTTTTATTAGAGATTTCCAACATACTGCTGCATTTCCATTCCAAGTGGCAAGATTCAACAGCATATATTTTGCAAACTGCCAAAACAGAGCCATTGGATTTAGTTTCCTAATAATCAAACAACTGTATAACGTGCCTGTACATGTCAGGGACTGAAGAAAGCAAATTTATACACAACACCCTGTATTTTGTGGATAGCGATAACCCACCCAAATCTAATTTAATCAAATATTTAAAGAGGTAATAATTAATTTTTAAAGAATTGAAGTGAACCGTAACTAGGAAGAAATGTTATTGTTTATTTTTAATGCCAGAGCAGTATTCCTGATGCATTTTTAATATTTCATTAAGGCAGTAACTTTCATAGTGTATTTTTTCAAGTTTTTGTATCTCAGTGATACTTTTTTTTCCCTGAACAGAGGTGAAATATTGCAGGCAAACTCAAGGCTTGAACTGATACATTCTTTGAGGATCTTTTGTCATAACTAATTAAACACAACCAGAAGTATTTTTAAACAAGTTAAGACACAACACCTGGTCGGGAGCCAGGCGAGGGCTTCTTTTTTTAGCTTGTGACCGTGTCCTTCCCATCAGATACACTTTTCTCTCCTCTTTTTTGAGCTATTATTCATAATTCTTACATTTTAGGAGAGGTATTTTCCAGCAGGGTTCTAAACCCCACCACCCCCTGTGCCCTCCAGAGCTCCAAACTGCTCTGTCTTGGTCTTTTGTTTTTTTGATGAAGTGTCTCTCACATTTCGAGCCTTTTATACTCAAAACTGTGGAAGGCTGTTTATTGCACTCTGGCTCCAGCCCTAGTTAAAGGTGTGAACTACCAAAGTGGAAGGGAGCACATGCACATTAACACTGCTGTGGGAAACACTGCCTGACAGATGGATGCATGTTAAATGGATGTTGGAAGGAAGGTGTTTGCAATAAAAATCTTGAGTATGGCATCAGAGGAAGACCACACACAATTTTCCAGCTTTATGTCTGCAGTATATAAGGGTCAAGCTTGTTACAGTCCTCATGCTTTTTTTTTTTTTTTTTTTTTTTTTTGCTGTCACAGACTTTGCTCTGCTGCTCTCCACAGCTTTGACCAGAAGGTGAAGTATCAGGGTTCAAATGCCACATATAAGTGGTTCTATTTGAATCCCAACGTACACAGACACATCTCTATTTGGTATTTCATAGCAATATCTCCAAAGAAGGGCAGTGGAGCTGGAGAGGGCTCTGGAGCACCAGAAGTGGCTGGGGGGACCTGAGCCTGGAGAAAAGGGGGCTCAGGGGGGCCCTTCTCACTCTGAAGAACTCCCTGACAGGAGGGTGCAGCCAGGTGAGGCTTTGTCTCTCCTCCTCAGTATCAAGCAACAGAACAAATTGCACCAAGGGAAGTTTAGATTGGGTATCAGAGAATCTTTCTTCATGGAAAGGGTTGTCCAGCCCTGGCCCAGCTGCCCAGGGCAGTGGTGGAGTCCCCATCCCCAGAGGAATATAAAATGTGTGTGGATGTGACAGTGAGGGACGTGGTCTTATGGTGGACCTGATGATCTTAAAGATCTTTAGACCTAAGTGATTCAATGAAACATTAATAATTTTGCTTTTATTTTAAATACACAGCTATTTCCAGGAGCCAGAGGATCTGAGAAGCTGTGATATAAATTGTCAGTTCATTCAGTGAAAACAAAACAAAATGGTCTAAGGATAAGCTGAGTTTCTCCAGTTGCAGTTACCAGTTCTTGATCTGTGGAGGATGACGGAGATGTTCTTAACATCTCCCAAACACAGAACCGGAAATTTGACATGCAGATCTTCCTTTGTTTGTGAAAATGTGTCTCTGAGCAACCCTGAGAGCTGAAGTGTTGAAATCCTGGCTGAGAATATATATCCAGGATTAGGTACAGAGAACTTCAGTGGGAACAGTTATCTGGGATTTCTTAGACATTCCTCTGGTTGGGAACTTGGTTATAAAAATTCTTCCTTTTTTGTCCCCAAGGTATTGTTGTCAGACACTTTGCACCTGACGATTTTTCTTTCCCATTATTGAACGTTTCCTAACCCAATGTGCAAGGAGCTTGACTGGGAGCATGGCAGGGGAGAGGATTTTAGGCAAGAAGATGTCTCCTTATCTGACACGAAGTTGATGGATCCCTTAGCTGTTCCCTGCACACAAAATAAGACGTTCCAAGCAGAGAATTGTATTGTCTATATTTTTGCTCTTTTCCCAAAATATTTTTGGCTAAACTATCTCCTTCCTACACAAGGAAATTTTTCACCCTCTACCTTAGATGAACTGTTTTTTTCTTTACGTATGGAGCTCTTTTTTAAACTGAGTTCATAACTCAGTTTCCATTTGCTTCTTCACATTTTTAAATGTCTAGTCCAAGAATCTTTTCACCTGAGATTATCAAGAAAAAAAAAAGAAAACCCAAACACATGAATAACAGCTATGTACAGTTTAAACTTGTAGATTGGAATTTGTTTACATAAATTTGCAAATCTGAAAGGATCAGTGAGAAGACTTCGGGCAGGGAACACAACACAAGTCTCAGGTTATTTGTGGTTTTGTGTATTTGTGTTCAAAATTTGCTTGGCTTTATGGAGACCTCCTTATAAGTGCTGCTTGTGCTATGACAATGGACGGTCCATAGGGTCTTAAAACATCCTGGTTTGGTGGAAAAAAGGGCAAATTCCTCAAAACTTTTGAGCTGGGCAGGAGCATTTGAAGGCACACAACTGGAATATGAACATTCACACCCACTGTACCAATGGTTCAAAAAATCCTGTTTTCTCCCTCAGGCCCAGCTCCAGCAAGCACTTACACACATGCTTAACTTTATGCACACGAGTAATCCCATCAGTTTAATGGGATTATTCCCATATGTGTAGTTACACACGCGTAAGTGTTTGCAGGATTGGGGTCTATTTCTCTCGCAGTGATTTGAAACCTGTGGTAGAAAATGCTGAAGATGTTGTGTGCAAGTTTGGTATTGCTTAATGGCCAAACATTAAAATATTGCTTAATGG